>NW_013672874.1:30670-33182 GCF_000517525.1 Limulus polyphemus
TCATTTTTATAATATAATAGTACAGGTCATTTTTATAATATAATAGTACAGGTCATTTTTATAATATAATAATACAGCTCATTTTTATAAAATGCAGTGCCTTGCAAAAGTCTTCACCCCCCTGTGCTGATAATAAATTTTAGGTATTTTCTTGTGAAAGACATAACTCAAATGGCCTAAAATATTTATTATATTAATCTCAGACCAGTTTCTAAAGATGACAAAGAACAAAGGGTGTATTGTTACCCAACTTAGCAAATAACACAAAAATATCTTGAAAACACAGTGCGGAATAGTTATATTTTCTTACAAGTCAAGTATTTAGATTTGATTATTACATATAAACTTTCCTTCTTCCTTTCTTATAGTAGATTAAGAAAAATAAGTAACATGTTTTAATAGTAAAAAATAGTTTTCCTTACACCGAATTAGTTGCGTATTAACAAATAAACATTCACATTTGTTCACAATACTGTATTTTTCATGAGAAAATAACATTTCATTATCTTTACTATAAATTTTATCATTTTGAATATTTTAATTCCATGGTTTTAATTATCTATATTGCCCAGATATCATAAAGCTTAGATATTTCTATTTTTGTGTATAACATGTAACGTTTAATTCTGTTGAATAACTTTATTTAAATATGTTTTTTTTTTACCCTGAATTGCATATGTAACTGACAAATCAAATAAGAACCGTTCAGGAGTTATTTTCATAAACATCCGACTGCTAATATTACAAATGTACTTCAGGAATGTGTTGTTTTCGTGTTTTCTCACTATTCATGCAATTACTGTTTGTTATAGTCGAAGAAACTTAATTCAAAGGTATCAAACTGTATGATTTCTTGTATTTAGAATTTAAATTATTATTTCCAAATGTATGTACACTTTTCTCAGTTTAACCTAATTGCTGTTCTACAGGATAGAATACTAACGTATCGAAATGATTTTTCCAGCTAATGACAACTCAACAAGAATGCGACCTTTCAGTGGTACTTTACTTGGAATTGTGACAGTATTTATCTTGATGGCTTTCTCCATTGTTTTCTTCTTTAAAAGAAGAAGAAGTGGGAAACAAAACGTTACAGGTAAAACGTAATAATATTTCCTTACGTCAAACTGGTGAACGTTGTACAGCATATTAAAACCTATGGACATCAACAGAAAATTTAAAAAAATTACACCAACCCTAAGTCAATCACCCTGTTTGAAAAGTTAAACTGTCCTAACTGGAACCTAGCCTGTCTTTTACAAATCTTGTTTGCTCTTATCTTCAGAATGTAGCACAATCAAATCAGAATATTTTATCCTTTGGATAATCTTGTAGGTTTCAATAGGACCACCTCCTAACTTTATTCTTTCCCCATAAGATAACTCTGGAATCATCCTAGAAACCCTCCTCTGAACATTTTCCAATAAGGTAATAGCTAAACTCTCAATACAGGCTAGGTCAATTTGACCGACCATTTGACCTCTTTGTGGTCGTTGAAAGACTATAGATTTGATACTACTAACTTTCAATATAGTGTGTATATCGTCATGAAATTTGTCAGTCCTTCAGTAAACAACATTAAGTCTTTCAAGTACAAAAAAATCATATTTTTAGTGAAGCATTTTTAATAAACTAAAATAAGATTTGTCCATGAATATATCGAGTATTTGTTTTGAATAGTCCGTGTCCAAAATGATTTTTATGTTAAGATTAAAAATACCTTTTTTCATCTCAAAAATATCAAATTTCACTTGTGTAACCTATAAAACTTCCTAAATGCATATCAAGTGTTTGTTTTCAGTAAAACTTTGTACTTTATCAGCTATTTTCTCTACCCCAATTCTATATAAGGTTGGTCAGTTTGACTGACCTCGTAACCACAAAAAAAAAAAAAAAAAAATCGAAATAAATGTAAATTACTATTTTTAAAATATTTGTCCAAGTTACCAATTGACTCAAGTCATTCTTAAATACCTAAATATCTGAGAAATTAACAATAAGAGAAAAGTAAAGTTGAAGCATCGGTAGCAAATTCTAGAACGCTAAACATGTATCAAAATGCACGTATCTTTTATGTTTAGTGTTCTTATTGAAACAACACTAGTTTAGCAACTTCAAGAAACTATAAAAAATGGATAGGCTATGAAATGTAAAATTGGTTGTTCTTTTTTGTAGCCGTTGTTCTATCGGAAGAAAAGCCTGAATAACGCACATGAAACTAAGAAGTTATAAAAAGCATTTGTAATCTCTAGACAAATACTACAATCGATTAACAACTAACTAAAAAGAAATATCGTTACATGAACTAATAATCTAAAACAAAATATCAACTTATTGATAAATATATGTAGTTATTGGATTGGTATCTTATAGAATGTGACTTCTATTAACATATTACATTACCGGATTATTTTACTTGTAGAACGTGACTTTCTATTACATTACATTACTGGATTATTTTACTTGAAGAACGTCACTTTCTATTAACATATTACATTACTGGATTATTTTA
>NW_013672874.1:34063-35735 GCF_000517525.1 Limulus polyphemus
TTGTAAGGCGACCAGATCACTAGTCTGTACCCACCTGGAGAATTGTTTTGTAAGGCGACCAGATCACTAGTCTGTACCCACCTGGAGAATTGTTTTGTAAGGCGACCAGATCACTAGTCTGTACCCTAGATATGTGTTCATGTAAATACAGATTAACAAACATATAGATATGTGTTAATGTAAATACAGATATACAAGCAGGTAGATATGTGCTCATGGAAATACAAATAATAAAAAAAGGTAAAAGTAGAGAGAGATAGTGTTCTACAAATCAAACATGTATTTTAGAAGCAGGAAGATATGGTGTTATATGACTAAAAATAACAATGTTCTATTAAATATAAACAAAAACATGCAAACTAAAGTATGGTCGTTGTACGTTTATAAACTAATTTCACGTGTAGATAACATTGTATATGTTATGTTTATTATCGTTATCGACATGTGTCGAAATGAAAACTCCTACTTGAATTTGGATCCAACAAAGATAGTAATGATATTTTTGTTCATGATTTTGTTGTAAAATGTTTTCCTGTAAATACGTCCTTAATAGATGTGGCTTTTTACGTAGATCAGATTGCAAAATCTTTATTGTGAGCATTAAAAATAAATATTATGCCCAGAAGTTTTTCGTATAATCACGTTACCGAAAACCTTTGAAATAATCACTTGATTTATGATCAAACTAGTGAAACAGTAAATTTTAAATTCTTGGATGATATTTAAATAAGCGTTCTTTTTCAGGAAGATTTACATATATATGTGTTCAGGAAATGTAATTATACATAGAACTAATGAGTTAGTGTTTTAAATCTAGTCACGTTGAGACACGTTGATATACCTCGTGTGTCCCTAGCAATGCACCCTCTGGTTCTACCTAGTGGAACTATGACGTCATCGTCTCTGGTGACATAATCCTCTCTACCACTTCCCTCCCTTCTGCGAGGTCTGCACGCATTTGGCGCCCTCTAACAGCAATGGACACAGTATCCGGGATAACTACTAAGGTCTGAAATGAAAAGAAAAGTAAAAACGTTACTGTGTAATACAAATTCGTATTCATAATGATCAATGCTAAGAGATTATTAAGTGTACACTACTAGTGTACAATAACGAAAGAATGTTTTTTTCTTTCCACAAAAGCATATCCTGTATGTTAGTATTTTAATATTCCTGATGACAATTATGGCATATTTCATACGTTTAGTATTTTTAATATTTTTCTTTGCTACAGGTGTAATTATGTAACCACTATCAGCAAGATCCTAACCTCTAGTGATCTGGTCGCTTTACAAAACAATTCTCCAGGTGGGTACAGACTAGTGATCTGGTCGCCTTACAAAACAATTCTTCAGGTGGGTACAGACTAGTGATCTGGTCATATGTTTGTTAATCTGTATTTACATGAACACATATCTACATGTTTGTTTATCTGTATTTCCATGAGCACATATCTACCTGCTTGTATATCTATATTTACATTAACACATATCTGCATGTTTGTTTATCTGTATTTACATGAGCACATAGCTACATGTCTAATTATCTGTATTTACATGAATACATGTCTACATGTTTGTTTATCTGTATTTACATGAGCACATAGCTACATGTCTAATTATCTGTATTTACATGAATACATGTCTACATGTTTGTTTATCTGTATTTACAT
>NW_013672874.1:36497-37777 GCF_000517525.1 Limulus polyphemus
TCCAGGTGGGTACAGACTAGTGATCTGGTCGCCTTACAAAACAATTCTCCAGGTGGGTACAGACTAGTGATCTGGTGGCCTTACAAAACAATTCTTCAGGTGGGCACAGACTAGTGATCTGGTCGCCTCACAAAACAATTCTCCAGGTGGGTACAGAAGTGAACGCTTGCTTTTTTTGTACTCTCTCTCTCTCTCTCCGAAAGCTCGAAACTTAAATAGATGTATTGTTGATTAATGATGTTAGAAAAACACGTAGATTCAATAAGTCTTGATATAAATGAATGAAAACCCTATAACCAGAGCACTTTCAAAAGGTGGACCTTTCTTCTTCAGGGGCAAACTGTGTTGTTGATTAAGATACATTTGACGGTTACTTCAGAAAGTTCAGCTTTAAAAACTTGGATCGTATATCACATGATCCAAAACCCCATACATTCATTCTGATTAGAAGTGTATTCATATTTAAATAGACTATTCGCCATAAGCTTATGAAAACGGTAAGAAAATGAAACCGTTCTACTTGGATGTCAAAAATAAATACTACAAGATTCTCATTTCAAATGTGTGTAAGAAGTTAGTGATAAACTTCACTTTATACTCAACCAACGGAAATAACTGATATAAGGAAAATGAATTCGTTTATAAATTAAATAATTTTTATTATTTCTAAATCAAAATATATTAGTTGTTTATTATGTGAAACAAGAGCAAAATTTGCCTGTTTTTTTTAATGATTGTACTTTAATGTTGTAATTTTGTAGTACATAGTTATGATACTATACTTAGATGATTGAGAAAGTAATATTTAAGCTTAACTAGATTATAAGTTCTATACTTAGGATTAATTGGATCGGAGAACCTAAATTTAGGCTTGGCAATATTAATCTATTTTAGTTACTTTTTCATCCCATCTGCTTGTAGCTGCTCCTTCCAGGAGGTTAGCTGTCAACGCTCGTTATGCCTGTCTGTCCTGTGTCTTTCTCACACAATCAATGTTCTGAACTGCAATCACTCCGTGACATCTGTGACCCATTTTCTCCGCGGTCGACTTCTCTTTCTACAGCCTTCCACCTTGACCTCTATCAAAATTCTTTGAATCTCATAATGTTCTCATAATGTGTCCAAAATAATGACACTTTCTTTTTTGGATGTCTGCTTTTAGTGTACGCTTTGTTTTGGCCATTTTCAATATTTCCTCGTTTGTTTAATACTCTGTACACAGCGTGGTCACAAGTAAATAGACACCACCTTTTCAGAAAAAAATGAAAATTTTCAGTCAT
>NW_013672874.1:38777-40299 GCF_000517525.1 Limulus polyphemus
TACGGATGAAATTGGTTATTGCAATTTCTCTCCGTCTTTTGACTTCTGCCTCACATTTACCATCTTTATTTATCAGTTGCCCCAAGTAGACAAACTCGTTTACTTGTTCTAGTGTTTGACCATCCACTTTGATGTTGACATTTGGCTTTTTACATCTCTCCTCATAACCATGTTTTTTGTCGTCTTTATATTCATGCAGAACTCATACTCTAAATTTCTCCTTCTCACTGTTCTTTGTAATGACTCTATCAGTAGCACTGTATCGTCAGCGTACCTCAGTGCTACTATATTAACCCCTCCAATTCTTATCCCTGTGAGCTAATCTATCTGTCTAAATATCTGTTCTGTGTAAAGGTTGAACAGCTTTGTTGAAAGTAAGAAACTTTGTCTTACACCACGTTTAACATCTAACTGAACTTCCTCTAAACGAATACTTGGTTTTTGATCCCAGTACAGGTTCTGAATGAGTCTCACATCTCTACTGTCTATGTCACACATCTGTTATCTTTGATGATACATCCTGTCAAAAACCTTCTCATAGCCGATGAAGCATGTATATAAGCTCTTGCTCACTTCCAGGTAATTGTCAAAGATCGATCTTAAATTCAATATTAATTATATTGTGCCCACACCTGGTTTAAATTCCGACTGAATGTCTTTCATTTCTGCTTTTAAAGTGGCATTATTTCTCTCTATCAATATTTTCAGCATTACTTTCACAAGATTAATCATCAAGCTTATGATTCTGTATTGACTACATTTCATTGCCTCTTGCCTTTTTGGTGTCTTTATAAATAAATAGTGGTTTAAATCACTTGGTATGTGACCAGATATGTAAATTTTGTCACATAAATTTGTTACAATCTTTACCTCTGGTTCATTAAGGGCCTTCAGATGTCCTGTTGTTACTTCATCGATACTTTTCCTGTTTTCATCATATTCTGAAATGCTCTTTTTCTCTCCATCATCATCAGTAGTATTTCATCCGTCATCCAATTTTTGTATTTTCTCTTAACACATTTTAGAATTAGTTTTTGTGAAGCACACCTAATGCTTTCTTTCAGTTTATTCCATTAGTTTTCTATCTTTTTCAAACGAATTAAAACATTTATTTAATTTAATAGTATTAAGTAATTTGCATTTAGGTTCAATTTGATGTAAAACGTATTTTAAGGTTTGGATGACATAGGAAGCCTATAAACTTCTAGATTATATCAAAGCGACATAACCTGATAACGTTAGTGTACATTTTTATATTGTTTCTACTAATACCCAATAAGATAAAGCAATTTATACTGTTTAAACTAACACAAAATATGACATGATATTAGCTTAATACAGCATATTTACATATTTATACTGTTTAAACTAACACAAAATATGACATGATATTAGCTTAATACAGCATATTTACATATTTATACTGTTTAAACTAATACAAAAGATGACATGATATTAGCTTAATACAGCATATTTACATATTTATACTGTTTAAACTAACATAAAATATGACATTATATTA
>NW_013672874.1:41034-42657 GCF_000517525.1 Limulus polyphemus
AAGGTGAATAACGCGTTTGTGTGTGTTTGTTTCAGTAATAATATTTGTTTCACTCAAGACAGAGTGGATAACGTGTTTTTTGTTTGTCTCTTTCAATAACAGAGTTTGATCCACTCCAGAAGAAGGTAAATAATGACACACCATTAGAGCATTCAGTCAATTGTTTATTCCGTCCAACAACTGTCGTTCAGAGTGAAGTCGTACATTTCAACGTAAGGATTATCAAGCTGTTTATGTAAATTGATATTTGCGTATAATACTGATGACAATCGTATCAAGTTCTTAGCTTTCGTTCCTCAAATCAGTGTCTAAAATGTTAATCACATAGTCTAGAAATAGACAGTGTTATCAAAAAGTAGCTTGTCAGATCTTCAACATATGTTTATTTAATGTAATGACTAAAAGTTTTAGAAAGTATTAAACATTGAAAACCTAATCATTACTTCAGTGATTTCAACTATTAGGTGAGCTCTACGATAGTTTTAATAAACGTCTAATTTTAAAAACATTGTACAAAGTGAATTCATCTTTAGCCAGATGACCAATGTCAGTTTTGTCAACGAAGGACGAGCTACCAGGAGACAAAAGGGTGGATGAAGCAGTCTCTTGACCACCGCTCAGATGACCATTTAGGATTCAGTCTCATCAAAACTTCGAGATGGAAACAACTCGATAATAATATTCCAAACAAGCATAAAGAGCTGGTTAGTTCGAGGTTATGTCATCGTTGTCAGAAAGTAAGTGTTTATGTTAAATAACACTGATTTGAAAGATGTTATAATAATCCTCTACACAAGAGATATTGAATAAATGAATCGAGAATTAAAATACAATGTAAAAGTTATACAGTTTTAATAATTCATGTTGCTAATGTGTCTATCTGACAGAATGAATAGTATTAGTACCATTTAATCTACAACACTAGTTTTTATATATTTTTTTTCGAAAATAAGATGAATAAAATAGAACTGTGTATTTACGTTCTTCTTTAGTCAGGTTTATCAAATTCATAAGAACTAGTAACATAGAATAGAACTGTGTATTTACGTTCTTCTTTAGTCAGGTTTATCAAATTCATAAGAACTAGTAACATAGAATAGAACTGTGTATGTACTTTCTACTTTAATCCAGTTTATCAAATTCATAAGAACTAGTGACAGAGAATAGAACTGTGTGTGTACTTTCTACTTTAGTCAAGTTTATCAAATTCATAAGAACTAGTAACATAGAATAGAACTGTGTATGTACTTTCTACTTTAATCAAGTTTATCAAACTCATAAGAACTAGTAACATAGAATAGAATTGTGTGTGTACTTTCTACTTTAGTCCAGTTTATCAAATTCATAAGAACTAGTAACATAGAATAGAACTGTGCATATACTTTCTACTTTAATCAAGTTTATCAAATTCATAAGAACTAGTATCATAGAATAGAACTATGTATGTACTTTCTACTTTAGTCCAGTTTATCAAATTCATAAGAACTAGTAACATAGAATAGAACTGTGTATATACTTTCTACTTTAATCAAGTTTATCAAATTCATAAGAACTAGTAACATAGAATAGAACTGTGTATATACTTTCTACTTTAATCAAGTTTATCAAATTCATAAGAACTAG
>NW_013672874.1:43510-45850 GCF_000517525.1 Limulus polyphemus
TTTTTCTATTTTTCTGTGGAAGACACCTTCACTGCACAGTTTTTCTATTTTTCTGTGGAAGACACCTTCACTGTACAGTTTTTCTATTTTTCTGTGGAAGACACCTTCACTGCACAGTTTTTCTATTTTTCTGTGGAAGACACCTTCACTGCACAGAAAAGCCTCAGACTGTAAAAAGAATTATTAGGTTGATTCTAGGGAGAAGCCTTGATTAGGTCAACTTCCTAGAGAGATTTCCTGATCAAGCCACAAAACACTAAGACAAGGGATCAAGTTTAAAAGATGTATCTCTTTTATCACAACGTTTCTTGTATCGGTCTTGGAAGATTATTTAATATTCTCCAACATTAGACTACGGAATCAAGTGTTGTATTATCTTGAAGACAATCACAAGTACTTCATTTTGTCATTTTCGAGGACTGTTGCAGACAAAACTAAAGTAAAAGATGCATTAAGAGAGAGAAAACCCCAAAGATTACCGTAATTACAGTTTCGAGATTTTCTATATTGACATTTCTTCAACGTTCATCTGTTTTTGCAATATCGTAAATTGCTGCCTGGTTTATAGAACAGATTTATATTTTCACTTATTTAAAACTGAGAATGTACCTAACACTCCGCTCGTCTTCCACAATACCGAGAAGCTGAAATGAAGCAAAACAGTAATAAAATATGTTTGCAGGACTACAATGATCTAAGTTCCAGTGACGAAAGAAGTAAAACTATTATTTTCTTTTCCATTCGGACTTGAAATTCAGGATCGTTAATCTCTCTGTTTATTTGCCAAGAAAAATAAATCAGTAATTAGAATAATTATCTCCAATACATTTCTTGCTGTTTCTGTAAAACCTATAAGAAGTTTATTTCATAAATTCCACTATTAAACGAAGAAGCTATGTAGAAAACATATAAAATCTTAAAATTTTTATCATGAAATAATATATAGAAAGGGTTGTTAAACTTTTGAAATAAACATACGTTTTCCTTTAAAATAAGTCCATTTTCAGCGAGCTTCGGGACGATTTACATTAAACAGAGCTTCAGTGTTTACTTTAGGGTTAACTTGATCAACTAATATGTACTCTTTAACTCCTTTGGTTAAAAACGCCAGGTAAGTACGATATATATCTTTCAAAATAAACAAATATGTTATATTTGGTTTGGAAACTGGGACAATTATAGATACTTCTGTAGTAAACTAAAAGTCTGATCCATACATTGAAACCATAGGGATAATTTTTAGTATCACTATAAAACATTCGAATTGTGAGTGTTGTTCTAAATATCTAAACTGTAATACTACTTATCATCTATAAGTGTAATTAAATCCTTAAAATACACTAAGTCGTGTTAAGTTTTATAAAGGGATTGTCTTACTCCAATATTCATACAAAATTGAAACCCAGTTTTCCCATTTGTGTTTCATACATTGAGTTTATTTGTTTATAAACTTTAGGCCTTGATGTGAGCACGAATTCGAGCAGTAGATTTTCATGTTGATATTGTTTCTCTGGGCATTTCTTGTCTCTGTTATAGGTTTAAAACAGATCCAAGTGTCCTTAAAGAAAACAATAATATAAAAATAATAATATGCTTCTTGCTATTTAACATCAGTGTTTATATGCTTTAACTCAAGAAAGGATTTTACTTGTTTGCGTTGTTGTTGCTTCTGATAGTGTTGACAGTGGAATTTATATTATCAATAGGGAATTCTGGGAGAATGTATGAGTGTATAGTATGTACTAACATGTCAATCACACTGTATCTTTTACATCCAGAGACGAAGAGGCCTTTCGCCCATCACTCGTTGGAATACGACAGATGTAGTTGTGACTGAGACACAATTTATAATAGTAAATTGCTTGAGAACAACTGTGATGTTGTGAACTGAATTGTGACGTGTTTTATATTTGGTTTCAGTCTGTGTGAAGCCACTCATGTGAGTCTCTGATGTGTTTTTATATTTCTTTGCAGTCTATATAAAATCTCTCTCCTGAGTCTGTAACGTGTTTTTATACTTGTTTCCAATCTATCTGAATCCTCTTATCTGAGTCTGTAACGTGTTTTTATACTTGTTTCCAATCTATCTGAATCCTCTTATCTGAGTCTATAACGTGTTTTTATACTTGTTTCCAATCTATCTGAAGTCTATAACGTGTGTTTATACGTGTTTCCAATCTATCTGAATCCTCTTATCTGAGTCTATAACGTGTGTTTACACTTGTTTCCAATCTATCTGAATCCTCTTATCTGAGTCTATAACGTGTTTTTATACTTGTTTCCAATCTATCTGAATCCTCTTATCTGAGTCTATAACGTGTTTTTATACTTGTTTCCAAT
>NW_013672875.1:0-2905 GCF_000517525.1 Limulus polyphemus
GATATAGTGTTGTCTTGTATATAAGACCGGCCACGAAGCGAAGAGGGTAATGAGTAATTGAACTGCAGTCAGAGAGAATATTGTTGAGCACGTGAAAAGTTCGTTGAGAATTATAGCGTTTGTTATAGCGCGGCTGTTGAAATTAAGTGTATCGCAAAGTTATATTCAGAAAGAATAAACCAGTTTTATTAAGAAAGGACTTGTGTCGCTAAAGTTTCGTCGGAACGAAGTTACGGAAAATTAACTAACGAACGGAGACGTAACAATATTATTATATTTAGTATACCATTGTTACAAGTCTTGTCGTCGTTGTAAACGTCTCAACAACTCGTGACACTAATGTCACCATTGACGAGTTATGGTATTAAACGCACAGTATAGAAGGTTGTGACATCGAGTAAACAAAAGACAGCCCCTATTTTTATACATCTCTGATTTGAAATCATAGTGACATAATGACATAATAATTCTGTATATTAACGCCCCCCCCTCCCCAATAGAGCCCGGTAGCTTAGTGGTAAATCTGCGGATTTATAACGTTAAAAAATCGGGTTTCGATATCCGTAGTGGGTACAGCATTGTGTATCTTTTCATTTAGCTACAAAAAGAAACACTGTATCAGTTCGAATATTCTCAATAACCTGAAGTTAGTTATGGTGTGAATGGCTGGCGAAGCATGATTATAATTAATTATAATTGTTATAATATTGTTACGTCTCCGTTCGTTAGATAATTTTCCGTAAATTCGTTCCGACGAAACTTTAGCGACACAAGTCCTTTCTTAAATAAAACTGGTTTATTCTTTCCGAATACAACTTTACGATACACTTAATTTCAACAGTCGCTCTATAACAAACGCTCACGTCTCACGTGGCCAACAATATTTTATCCGCATACATTCAATTACTCATTGCACTGTTGTCCCGTCACGTTGTGAACGTCTTATATATACAAGACTAACACATATCTAGTAAATGCTAGGGCATTCTTGAAGGAACAGGATATTTCTAGAAAGAGGTGGCGTGATACTAGTCACGTGACCTCGATGTCGTAACACTATATTAGAATTAGGCTTATTATATATACTTAACATTACATTCTTTAACTAGTTCCCTAGAGATTTCCAAGTATTAGAAGAGTGTATAACAGTAGTATTTCAACCACATTATGATTGCTATATCTATTGCTCACGACGCGTTTCGCTCAATCCAGAGCTCTTATGACAAGTATACTTAATTATAATCACGCTTCTAATTAATTATTATTGAAATACTACTTGAAAATCCCTAAGGAACTAGATAAAATAATGTAGCGTTGAAAAATATAACAGCCCAATACACATGTCTTTTGACAAGTATAATTAATTATACATCTGCAGGTAGGCCTAAAGAGTACCTTACTGACTGAAACCTAAAAAAATAAAACTGTTTTACCAGGCGATATTTTAACCTATTTTTATCTGAATTTACATTTTGTTGTTTGCCCCGTTTCTTTCCTCTTATACCAGAATTAATATCTTTACAGCTATGCCTGATAATGCAAAGAATCCCTAAATTTGTACAAAACAACAAGTAAATCCTTGTATAACTCGAGAAATTGTTTTCTTTCGATTTAAGAATTTTTGTTAATTCCAATAATGAATCTAAGGGGAAAATGTGTAACAATGTTCTTACATGATTTATATTTCTATGTCTAAGAGGTCGCCATGTATATTGTTGGACTTCTCAATGTAACCATGACGATGTTATTTGTTTAGGACATAAATTAAATCAAAAGTCACTCGTCAACGTGCCATAAAAGCAACATGAATACTAGTTAAACTAGCTGATACAAAATTCCATTGTATCTTAAAGCCTCAAAATTAGGCGCAAAAACAAATTGATAAGTCATGATACGAGGCTATGAAAAATTAAGTAAAGATCATCCTAATACTTCTTCAAACTATGTTTATGCAAATGCAAATGCGGAAATTTTGTTAAAACATGGTTATAAATTGGGTGGAATTATTGGCGAGGGTTCTTACTGCAAAGTGAGGTAAGAAATAAAGCAAAATCCCCACATTATAAAGCACAACCTGGTGGAACTTTTGTACAATAAACAAATATTATCACAATACGCATTTGACCTTTATTAGAATTATCATAGAACACATTAGTGATTTATAAACATTTATATTACAAACTTAAATCGGATACACAGAAATACAAAACACCGTATATTGATATGAAAGGTTTTTAAAACTTCAGACTTTATCTACATACTTTTGTCAACTTTTAACACGCATTGTTACAAACACATTGTACGGATAATTGTAATTTATAACATTTTAGATATAACAAGGCAAAACAATTGTTATAACAATTGTTATAAAACAATGTCAAATCGCTCCTCCCAGTTTGTTTCGATACAAATTAGGAATAACAAATATTGTTGGACAGCCACCAATCAGAAAATGTTTACTTGACTTTGATATTACAGCGAAATACTTTGAATAGAAAGTAAACAAAATTAACCTCAATTCTTGCATCTCACCTGGTGACGTCAGGTAAACTTGGTGACAATGAAACGTTGTGGAAAAATAAACAAAATATTTTACTCTGTATACAGGGGCGGCGCTAAAGGGGACTTGGGCTATAGCCGCCTCAACATTTGCTTTAGCCACCAGAACCAGCTTGTCCACCTCATGGTGATCTACACATCCTGACGGAAAAGGCTGGCGCCTGATCTGTCTATACAACAGACAAAACCTTGTTTGAAACAATTAAGTTTTATTATTTAACTAATGACATTTTATTTCTTGTATTGTTCGAAATAAACCGCAGATTATAAGATATATTGAAAGTGAACATATGTGTGTGTGTGTGTGTGTGTGTGTTGTGTATAAAATGTAATATTTTATCATTCA
>NW_013672875.1:3842-14285 GCF_000517525.1 Limulus polyphemus
AAACAAACAATAAACAAAGAAAGGGGGGACATAACATTTCTATTTACGTTTGACAAGACTGGTTTAATTCACACTCTAGCCCAATTTGTTTCCCCATAATCAAAAGACTTAGTTAATTTTGTTTACTTTCCAATCGAGTTTTCATACAATTCCAAGGTATATGATGCAGTGGAGGTATTTTCAAGACAACATTTTCTGCCCATCTATTTAAATATAATAATACTGTCTGATGTCTATTATTTGTCCATGTAACTACTTCGCAGGGTGTGGATGGATCTTCACCAAAATTGGTATGGAGGTTCTTTAGGCCTATGCGGGGGTACATACAAATTTTCAGTTTTGCATTTTGAGGTTTTTATGATCGTTTTTACCAATATTTTGCTTCCTGTAGATGAATCGTCACCAAATGTGGCATGGATGTTCACTGGGTCCATAGGGAGAAACACATGCAAATCTTAAGTCTTTCATTTTGCGTTTTGAGGTTTTTATGATCGTTTTTACCAATATTTTGCTTCCTGTAGATGAATCTTCACCAAATGTGGCATGGATGTTCACTGGGTCCATAGGGAGAGACACATACAAATCTTGAGTCTTTCATTTTGCGTTTTGCGGTTTTTATGGGCGTTTTTGCATTTTTTTTACCACTATTTTGTCCCCTGTTGATGGCTCTTCACCAAATTTGGCATGAAGGTTTGTTGGGTAAATGCGGAGATACATACAAATCTGTGGTTTCACATTTTCTGTTTTACAGTTTTTATGGGTGTTTTTTTTTTACAATTACATATAAGAGGAGCAACTTTTCATGTCCGAAGATAACCTTTCATTAATCATAAATCTACATAACTTCTGTCCAGCATAGAGCGTACTTGACGTACACTCCCAACCCATCCCACTCCAAAAAAAAATTTTAAAAATCTAATCTTTGTCTAGCAACCCGCCTCCTCCTCCTTCTTAAAATCTCAGACCTGCCAGTGTAACAATACATTGTTGTGTAAATATTTGTGTTTCAAAAATAGTTCATTCAAATGAATTTAACTAATTCCTCTTCCATAATCGCATACTTACAACAATTTAAATATTAATAATTATACTATATTAAATATTAATAATTAAAACAATGACTGATTATATTGAATCTTTACATAGGTTCGTTTATTGATTAACTTCACCTTGCCATCTTGAGTAAGAAGAATATTTTTACATTTCAAATATCCCCCTTAACCTCCCCCCATAAACACATACATATAAACATACCACATCTACGACTGAAACCGAAGTCTGTTAACTTCACCTTGCCATCTTGAGTGAGAAGAATATTTTCACATTTCAAGTCTCGGTGGGCTATCTGCAGCGCGTGAAGGTACTGGACAGCAGTAACAAGCTGGTAAAAGTAACGACGAGCTTGCTCTTCTGGTAGATTACGATACCGCTAGTTCAATAAAGGTTCAAGTTTCTAAATCGGGCGTACATATAAAAACAACAACAAAGAAGCATACTAATACTGAAACGGATATTCCGTCTATGTTTCAGACACACAAGTGTAAAAATAATTGAAAGTCTACATTCTATGTTAACCGAAAACATGATTATTTATTTTGTTGATTTCTTTGTGCACATAAAAACCTGTTCGAATTAATATTTTTATTGCTTATTTTCCCTCGTTACTAAATTTAATTTTATCATAATATTTGGCAAATGTTTTAAAGAATTTCCTAGATGGCGCTATAAACTTTTTGTGTGGCGGAAAAGACTTGTCACTTACATCTAAGTAGGCCTAACATTATTTGAAAAGAAACTTTTGACATTTCAAATATCCCCCTTAACCTCCCCCCATAAACACATACATATAAAACATACCACATCTACGACTGAAACCGAAGTCTGTTCCTGGCAGCCCTCCTCTGAACCCTTTCCAAGGTAAGGAGTCCAAAACTGTTTTATTTTTATTTTACGCCAACACAACGTCTTGAGAGAGAAGAATATTTCCATGATACCTGGGATGGGAAGGTTGTCATACGAGGATAGGTTAAGATCTCTGAAATTGTTTTCTCTTGTAGAAAGAGAAAAGAAAGGGAATGGATGCTTCATTTTCTTTTTTTCTTAGTGGTGAGAATGGTAAGAACACAACGGTAATTTTCTAACAGGGTGGTTGGTCTATGGAATAGGTTGTCTTCAAATATGGCGGATACAGTTCATTTTATTTTAAGAGAAGGCTTGATAAATATTTGAATGATAAGGTATGACTTTTGGTGTTTAGTATAGTGGATGGGGCAACCTAAATGGACCCTTATCGTCCTTAAATTATAATGGACCAAGCACTAAATGCGCGATCCTTTGGGGAAACAACGGATTTCCTTCTACATCTTGTGTTCTCCCCGCGTGAGTTTTAAACCTAACATTAGTGTTGAGTAAATCGATGGGTAAGTCAGTCCAATAGAAACTAACCGTTGTAAATCGATGGGTAAGTCAGTCCAATAGAAACTAACCGTTGTAAATCGATGGGTAAGTCAGTCCAATAGAAACTAACCGTTGTAAATCGATGGGTAAGTCAGTCCAATAGAAACTAACCGTTGTAGAAATTACCATAATTATAGTATAAATCTATTCATGTACTTGTTTGCTTGTTGTTTTGTCGTAAAATCATACACACTATGAATTTTGAAGGCGGGCGAGGTTTTCTTCTTGTTGTTTATTACATAGAAGTCAGGCGGAGTTAGATAGGTCACACGCTACATTGTCCACCAAATATTAAATGATATAGCATTAATTATATAAATACATACATGCACGAGTGTTAAATTGTCACTTTTTAAGGCCCACTCTGCTATTTTTTCTTCTTTTTACTTGTTTCCTAGAGTAAAAAATGTTTTTTTAAAACCTGGATGGGTTGTTTGAATGAGTTTTGTCAGAACAAGAACAAATTTGTTCCAGTTACATATCTTAACACAGGAGCGTCATTTCATAAAAGGCTTGGGAGGGTAGGGGCAGAAAAAATTGATATCGCATGGTCTCCCCCAGCAGTTGAGCTGAAGGCCTTACACTATGACGTAATTTGCGTATACTTGTTAATCAGGCCTGATTAGAAATGTCGATCTTTTACCCCCCCCCCCACACACACACACACGCGCGCGCGAATGACGCCCCTGTTGTAATATTAAGCACATTTCTATTGTCCCTAATTGGTGCCATGATCACTTTTTTATTGTTCTTACAGTAAAAACAAAACAAATACAGACAGTTAGATAAAAAAACTAGTTCATGTTTTACTGTTTCTGATTACAAGTTGATCCTACTACCGGAAAAAGGGTGTTGAGTGAGACCTACTGCGGCAGCGCCGCCTATGCTGCTCCCGAAGTTCTCCAAGGCATATCCTACAACCCCAAGATGTACGACGTCTGGAGCCTAGGCTGTATACTCTTCATTATGATAACTGGAACCATGCCGTTCGATGACTCCAGCGTCAAGAAAATGATTCAGGTGCAGCTGCAGAGACGACTAAGGATACCCTCTGGGGTTGCCTGTACTGTAACTAAAGGGTGCGAGGAACTGATTCGTCACATACTGGAGCCTGACGTCACTAGACGAGCGACTGTGGATCAGGTGTTACGCCACCCTTGGTTACAAGGTGTTATTTGATGAGATATAAATTTCTTAAAGTCGCGTTTTATTTCCAAGCCACAGCTTTATCGCGTAATTTCTGTCACATTTTCATCATGCTCCTTTCGACCTCCAGGTGGCAGCACGTGTTCACTCAAAATTTCCGGCAAAATATGCGACTTTATCTTAAAAAAACAAATTATTGAAAGGTAAACAGTGTTCTGCTAAAGGTAGTCGATATGCAAGATAATAAAATGGACTTAAGTTTCCAAACTCAATTAATATCTGAATATACATATTTTGTATAACATTCTAATACACATACACGTTTATCACTTGAGTGTGATTTTACATGTAGCGCAAATGACCATATATAATTACTATTAAACTACATGTGAAATGATACAACATGAATATTATTATTTTAAAAAAGTATATTTAGCACAAACGAAGATTTTCTAAATAAATAAGCGTTAATATTAATCCTGATCTTTTAGTTGGGTTTCTTTGGTTTTTCAAGACGATACAAAAGTTTTGTTTGTTTGTTTGTAAATAAGCACAAAGCTACACAATGGGCTATCTGTTCTCTGTCCACCACGGGTATCGAAACCCGGATTCTAGCGTTGTAAGTCCGCAGACATACCGCTGTGCCACTGGGGGGGGGGGCAATACAAAAGTAATAATTGTGAAATTCTTGCGAATGTTCTAGTTTTTTCGGACACTTTTAACTTGAAATTATAATACTTTTATACGACAACCATGACAAGATAAGACATTGACAATGCACTTTTATGGGAACGAGATTGTATTATTCTTGTCCCCCGCTGGGACAGAGGTAAGTCTCCGGATTTACAATGATAAAATCAGAGGATCAATTCCCCTCGGTGGACACAGCAGTTAGCCCGATGTGGCTTTGCTATAAGAAGAAACATACACGTTATTGTTTTATAAAATGAATAAGTTTGCCAAACCATGAATACATAATCCTGTGATGTTTACGTGTTCACTGAGTAACTTAAAAGAGGATTCAACAAATACTGTATAACAAAGCAATGCCTGAATATTTCTGCCCTTGACTGAGTTTGAATTACAAGAAAGAGACGGGATACAAATTTTCAAGCGATCACAATCTTTATTTACCAAATAAACACAATCAAAGTTCAAGTTAACAAGTACTTTGTGATGCGTCTTCGATTAGAGAAAGAGGGAGATGGGGGAACTTTGTTTGAGATCCCTCAACAGGTGGTTTTAAACTCGCATATTAAAGGGAAGTTGGAGCTGTATCTGAAAATTTGTCTAACGAAACTCCGGCTCAGAAATCTGTAACAAAAGTATATTTCAAACAATTTATATAAAAATTCTTTTTAAAGAAACAAAAAAAACAAGATAATTTATACCTACGCTTCTCCTCTCCAGGCGTATGCGCCATCCACGTGACTATGGGCCACTCTCATTGTCAACAAGGAGTGGTATTCCCTTGAGCCATCACCCGACTTGCCACTAAAAAATATCACTGTCACTATCTATAACATACTTCATGCTTCAGCAATCTTTTCTAATGGCGAACACAAGTGATGTTCTTGGTGACTCACCCAGTTCAGTGAATAACTAAGGCGAGAGAAACTTAGTGGTTTCCATGACCGAATTTTTATATCACGAACTATATTCATAACTTCAAAGTGTTGATAGTTTTCAGCTTATAGTTAACACAGTTAAGAAATCCACTCAATCTACTATTTGTTAACTTGAAAAAAGTAGAAAAACATGAGAGTTTTTCTTCAAAGCGAAGAAGAAACAATCTCGCTTGTGCTTCTGGTAAAAGTGAGGTGGTAAAAATGTTGACCAGAGTGTGCTGATGTTTAGGTAATTTTCTCCCAAGGCTTTAAAATAGAAAAAATATATATAAATTAAATATTGATATGATGATGATGAGATAAAATTTTCATCACTGCTCTGTAAACGCATTTTATTTTGTGCAACATTCTGGAAACCGGTGATTTAGGATTATTTCGCTAGATTTTAATAAATGAAGCTTGGCACAACTTCTAAAAAAACAACAACTAAATATAAAGGAAAATATGACACGGTGAAATCTATATGATATTATACTATAGTAATACCAGTATTATACCATCCTTCTTATATTTACTCTTCATTGCATAAATGGCATTTTTAATTTCAGAATCGCTAAAGGTAATGTATCATGCACCTGCTTCAACTTCAACACTACATCTGGTGTGTCAAATTGATTGGGATATCTTCAAATAAGTTCTTCGCTGGACCCACGGTTTAGTTTAATCGCTACACGTAAACCATCACATTCACAACCACATCTAGAATATTCCAAGCATGTTTCATTGCTACGTCGTTTTACTTTACATTTGCAAGTTAACTTCTCCATGTTGGCTCTCTTGGTCTTGGGTCAGATCACGTGTCTGGTCCAGTGACCTAGACCTCGAAAATAGTGTCAAACGTCTTGTTTTTGTCCAATGAAAATAACCTAAACCTTTCCAGAACGACTTTTTTTTATTTATTCACAAGATGCGGGGCCGGCAGGTGTTAATATATGACATTTATCTTGTAGGTGTTAATATATGTCATTTATCTTGTAGGTGTTAACATATGTCATGTATCTTGCAGGTGTTAATATATGACATTTATCTTGTAGGTGTTAATATATGTCATGTATCTTGCAGGTGTTAATATATGACATTTATCTTGTAGGTGTTAATATATGTCATTTATTTTGTCGGAGTTATATGTCATGTATCTTGCAGGTGTTGATATATGACATTTATCTTAGTCATTCGAAATGTGGTCGGCACTTTAACACTTACAGTCAATAGGCATAAAAGCATTAATTGGATTACAAAAACACTCCCCGATGTGCCATTGAATTCAACAAACAAGTAAGAAAATGGTGTGAAGTGTTTTTAGTTTAAAACAAATACGCCAATCAGCATAATTGCTATCACCTAAATACCACATTTGTCGTGTAATATGTGCCACTACAAAGTCAATCGTCATTTATAGAAGCTATCGTCATAAATAGCACCAAGGACAGGGCCTGAATATATCTTAGAAGGTTAGTATATAAATATATAAGTAGACCAGTCCTTCTTCGAAAGAAAGAAAAAACAAGTCATGTGTGACAAGTACGTCTCTCTAAATAACTCGGTGTTCCCATGAATCACAACATAGGCTGCAAGTTACGAGATTACACACCGAGAAAGGTGTTGGAGAAATGGTTATGAGAGGTTGTCTGTCTGTCTTTTTTTTTCATCTGGTACAGTAAATGAAAAATATAAAACAATATACGACAGAATTCGAAACATTTCGAGGATTAACTCGTATACAAATGAAAGATACATATTTTTTTTCTAAAAAGATGCATGTGATTTTATAACTTTTTAATTATATATATTTTTTTAATTTCTACTTCAAATACATTCGTCATCTTAAAGTAATTCGAAGTTTATATCTTTCTGTAAAAACAAACAGTAATCAGTTTGTTTGTACAGATTTTTTAAAAAGTAAGGATTGTTTTTATATGCTTTATATTCTTATGGGCCAAGGTAAGCATAATGCAAACATGGAATCCAGCCAAGGACCAAGAAAACAGAACGAAATTAAACATGTCAAGTGGCTTAAAGTATTCTGGTAGTTAAGGGTGACAAAATAAAACTAAAAATAGGTTGCCAAAACGAAAGTAGTAGAAAAATCTTAGGTTTTTGGTTGATGTTGAATTTTACGTAAAGTTATTCGAGGGCTATCTGCACCAATCAACACCATCTATCGCCAATTCTTGGGCTACTCTTTACTAATGAAAAGTGGGATCGACCGTACGTCATAACGTCTCAGCGGCCGAAAGAGTAAGCATATTGCGAGTTGGTGCTCTATTCACTAGGCCAAAATATCTTAAGATGAAATCGTAAATACGTTCTAATAAATATTAAAGATGAATGTCAATGGATGGTTTTATTTCATTAGAGAGCTCTATTCCACTAGGCCTACTTTTTACCATCGGTTTATCAGATCATACAGCAAGATCTCTAAAGTTTTACATGCAAAATAAATCACATTTCAGGTTTAAAGAAAGTTAAAAAGGTTCTTCTTATTCAGAGCAAGGCTTTGTTCGATGGTAAACATTTTTTTATTAATTAATTGTTTTTCTTGTTCAACCAATAACCATTTAATACTACCTTATATAATAACGTATTTTCAATTTTATATTATGTTCTTGGCTACTTTCCATTTTTATTTTTTATTCTCGCAAAAAAATTTCCATTCTACATTCTAAAAAATACTGATTTTGTTTACATAATAACGAAATATTTTCTTCTTATTTTTCCTTTCTTGAGATATTGGTGATAATAATCTAAACTTCACAAATTCTGTAGTATTATAGTGTTACGCCTCCGGTCGTTAGTTAATTTTCCGTAAAAATTATTTCTGAAGAAACTTTACCGTTACAAGTCCTTTCTTAAATAAAACTGGTTTATTCTTTCTGAATACAACTTTACGATACACTTAATTTCAACAGTCGCTATAATTCACAACGAACTTATCACGTGCTCAACAATATTCTGTCCGCATACATTCAACTACTCATTACATTGCCTCCGTCACGTTGTGACCGTCTTATATATAAGAGAATACCGAGATCTAGTAAACTTCCGATATTTCATGAAGGTTCGAGAAGGAAGTCGCGTGATACAAGCGTCACGTGACCTGTGTTTCGTAACAATAGGCTTAACAAACTCAACTATTACACACATGTAAGTAACTATTCTGATTTAACGCTGCAATACGTTAAAATTGGAAACTTAAAAGGCTTCAACTATAAATCGATCTGATATTTTACAAATAATAAGGCAAATCAACAGCTCGAATTGATTTCACTGTTCTTTTTCTCAAATAATCCCACCAAGAACTTTGGATCGTTTTCGTCCTAACCAGCTTCATCCACATATGTATGTGTACAGAAAATAGTTGTTATTAATGATCAATGTGTTAAAGATAGTGTAATATCAAAAAAAAAAATATCTCAACATACTGCGAAACAAACATCATATATATCTCGTCCAACATTTAGGGCAGTGATGTGTTGAACACAAACAAACCCCTAAACAACTATGTTACAGGACAGTCACCAATGGTGTCATCCAACATTTAGGACAGTGATTGTTAAACACAGACAAAGTACTTAACAACTGTGTTACAGGACAGTCATCAATAGTGTCATCCAACATTTAGGACAGTGATTGTTGAACACAGACAAAGTACTTAACAACTATGTTACAGGACAGTCATCAATACTGTCATCCAACATTTAGGACAGTGATTGTTGAACACAGACAAAGTACTTAACAACTGTGTTACAGGACAGTCATCAATAGTGTCATCCAACATTTAGGACAGTGATTGTTGAACACAGACAAAGTACTTAACAACTGTGTTACAGGACAGTCATCAATAGTGTCATCCAACATTTAGGACAGTGATTGTTAAACACAGACAAAGTACTTAACAAGGACAGTCATCAGTAGTGTCATCCAACATTTAGTACAGTGATGTGTTGAACACAGACAAAGTACTTAACAAGAACAGTCATCAGTAGTGTCATCCAACATTTAGGACAGTGACTGTTGAACACAGACAAAACACTTAACAACTGTGTTACTGGACTTTCGCCAAGAGAGTCATCCAACATTTAGAACACTAATGTGTTAAACAAGAAGAAAAGCACTTAACAACTGTAGTACAGGACGGCTGCCAATAAGAAGTTAAGAACCTTGTTTCGGTAAAGTTTCAGCGAAATTCTGATCTAGCTGTGATTGGTCTGTTTGTAAGTTAGTTATTCAAAATTATAAAAAAAGATAATTTCTAAATGCACGAGAAGTAAAAATGACAATTCAAAACAGACTTCAGTCGATTATTTGTTTTTGTTATTCCGATACTTCTAATCATGTGTGTCGCTGTAAACCAGTTAGCTAATACCTTCAAGCAATTACAGAATTGTGACGTTTCAGGTCATAAGACGGTTCAACTGTATGACAGGAAATAAAAACAAACAAAAAGTAATTTAACCTGATCTTCATAATATGCGGGTGTTGTTCAAAAACAAGTTTCAAATTAAGGGGGCCAATATTCGCGGAAGAATGTAACATGTTTCTGCCAATAAGGCCAATTCTGACACCAGAAAGATCAAAAACTGTCTATGTCACTGCTTGGAACCTTTAAAAAAGTCTCTTTGTGCCAAATCACATGTAAATTGGCCGAAATACAGCGAAGTACTTGTCAAAAAAACCCTAAAATTATGTGTGTTTTTTTGGCATCTTGCCTCCCCACCCCCTTATAGTTATTAACAATGTGCAAGCCCACCATTTTTGTTTGTCAATGTGTGTGTGGGACCTGTAGAAAAATATCTTTGTACCAGATTCCATGTAAATTGGTCAAAATATGGCCGAGTAATTACCCCAAAATTATGCATTTTTGTGAGCTCTGCCCCTCCCCTTAAAAAGAGTTCAAATGGGAAAATCCAAAAATTTTGTTTGTCAATGTGATGGGCAAATGAAAATTTATATTTGTGCCAATTTTCAGCCCCCAGTGTCACAGCGGTATGTCTGCGGACTTACAGTGCTAGAAACTGGGTTTCGATACCCGTGGTAGCCAAAGCACAGATAGCCCATTGTGTAGCTTTGTGCTTAACTTCAAACAAACAAACAAAGCCAATTTTCATCTTGACCGCACAGGAGCCCAAAATATACATTTTTATGAGCTCTGCCCCTCCCCTTCAAAAGATTTAAAATGGGCAACTCCAAAAATTTTGTGTCTGTCAATGTG
>NW_013672875.1:14878-18389 GCF_000517525.1 Limulus polyphemus
AAAAACTCAAACAAAATGTTACTGATATTATATATATATATATCAGGTGCGTATTTGCTCTGTGGAGCTTTAACGTTGTTCTGGGTTTAAAAAATAGTGACTAAGATATTTTTTTGTGTATCAATTGGTTGCAAATTTACCTAGTTAGTCATGCAGCATTGTATTGAACGTTTACACACACACAAATACAATAGTTCAAAACGTATAATATAACGCTTGAATACGTAAAATTAAAACGATTTTGGAGCATCACTGCGTCGTTACAGTTCATGTCTCCACGTACAGTCATGCTATGTCTAAAGACCGTGAATCTTGACAGTAGCCCTGCAGCGTAGTTTCTATTGCGAAATACTCCGTCATAAGTTTGTTATGTCAAAAGCACACCCCTCTTTTTTTGAAGCCTTTTCATATGTTATCAACTGTATGAGGGACTGTTTCAACGGTCTGATCGCAGAGAAATTCATAAGCGCTGCGTCCATAATAGCATGAATATCTGTTTCATTCTCCAGCTGCGACTGTTGAACGGATACGACATGGAAGCAACTTGTGTCACTTTTCAAAAGGGAAATCCTTCCTGATTATGCCTAAGACACGCGGGTGACTTTGATCAATGACCTTTGTCTTCGTGGATTCTCACTTCTATAAGATGGCACACTCTGCTTACCGTGTACAGCTGGAATACGACTTGTTGCAGGTTTCTTTCTAGATAATTCTGGTGTCCCAAGTTCATCCTTTTATGGTCTTAATTTAATGAGAAAAAATCGACTGCCAGTTTTTTTCTATCGTTATTTGACCCATATCTCACCAAAGTTATCATTACTTCTAACTAAATAAGTCCACCGGTGGGACAGCGGTAAGTCTACGAACTTACAAACGCTAAAATCCGGGGTTCGATTCCCCGCGGTGAACACAGCGTGGCCTTGCTTTAAAAAAAACTTACTAAATAAACAATACTAATAAGAGTATCAAGCTATTTTTCGTGAACAGTTACAATGTTTAATAAAATTGGAGCCCAATGGAAAGTCTTGTTACGATGCCCGCAAGAGGGCTTGAAATTTCCTTTAATTTTTTTTACACGTCTTTCACCTCATCTGCATGAAGGGATTCTCCTACGAAACCGATTCACGATGCCTACTTAATTGTCAAGTATACAGAACAGGCAGTTAAGTGGAGCGTTGTTGACCAAAGAATCCATACTGATAAGAGTATCAAGCTATTTTCCGTTTGAAACGCCCCCCAGTGGCACAGCGGTATGTCTGCGTACTTACAACGCTAGAATCCGGGTTTCGATACCCGTGGTGGGCAGAGCACAGATAGCCCATTGTGTAGCTTTGTGCTTAATTACAAACAAACTTTGAAACAAGAAACTTAAAAGCATAAAATTTTGATTCTTCATCATGAACTAAGTTAACAGAGTTGTTCACAAAATTATTTTTAATCAAACAAATAATTTTATTACAGCAGGCTGTTTAGGAAACATTTATGGTGTTTCTTCATTATTATAAAATTACCATATTTATCGTTGTTACGTCTCCGTTCGTTAGTTGATTTTCCGTAACTTCGTTCCGACGAAACTTTAGCGACACAAGTCTTTTCTTAAATAAAACTGGTTTATTCTTTCTGAATATAACTTTACGATACACTAAATTTCAACAGTCGCGCTATAACAAACACTATATCTCACGTGGCCAACAGTATTTTGTCCGCATACATTCAATTACTCATTACACTGTTGTCCCGTCACGTTGTGAACGTCTTATATATACAAGACTAACACATATCTAGCAGTCTCCCGATAATTCACGAAGGTTCGAGAGAAGTGGCGTAATACTAGTCACGTGACCTCGCTGACGCAACATCGTAATTGTCCACAATCTGTGCTGATGTATTTATTCACACTATATGTACATACGATGATGTCAGCAAATATTTCAGAATCAATTTTTACTCGATATTGATAAAATATCTCTACCACAACTGTACATGTTCAACAGGTTATTGACACTATCTAATATTAGAAATTATGTTCCTAAACCAGTTTTATCAATCAATCTATCTGTGTAATTAGGGCTTGACATGACCTGTTGGTTGGGACACTCGACTCGCAATCTGCAGTTCGCGGGATCGAAGTCCCATCACCTAATATTCTCGCCATTTCAGCCGTGGGGGCATTATAATGTGACGCTCAATCCCACAATCAGTTGGTAAACAGTAGCCCAAGAGTTAACAATGGACGATATTGAATAGCTGCCTGCCCTTTAGTTTATCATTTCAAAGTTAGGGATGGCTAGCGAAGATAGTCCTCGATCAGCTTTGCGCGAAACTCAACATGAAAACAATCTGTTTAATTACATGTACAAAGAAAGGAAAACGGGCAACATTGTAGCATATTTTTTCGTACAAACAGCAACACCAAAAAAATGACAAAATGATATGGTATATTTTTCGCGTACGTGACTACACGTACATAAATTACATTTAGTGTTTATATATCTAGGTGGATTAAATTTATCAGATGTAACTAGCAGATGTACCAGTGGGATTCGTTGTGAAAGGTTTATGAAAGTTGTTTCTGGTTTTCTAAAATATGCCAGTGGCAACAAGGTACATCAAACAAAACTATTATGTACACTGGAATTAATTCTTTAAACAACATTTTATTTTAAATTTTGGTTTTCTTTTCTTATCGAAAAGCAATAAGTAAAATGTGTTTTAAAAACGTCTCACCCAAGATAAGTTTGTTTGTTTGTTTTTATCTTGAAAGTATGTATAAAAATGCGTTCAATAGAAATCCCTCATATTATTGATGAAATTTGAAAACGAAATACAATTGTAGTGTTAATGTTTTACCAGTTATAAATATAAATATTATTTTTACCTTAAATATGCCAGGAAACTGAAAAAAATCCCATCAATACCCTATAGTGACCACCCCCACTAACTGATCTATATTTAGCCAGCACTGAAGCTACGAAATTATGCATTTTAAAAGAAAACTTCTTGGCACATCGCGAATCGATCCTAGAACTTGACAAGTCCAACAAGTCTTAGAGGAATTATATGATAAACAAACAAAACAAACAGGCTTATTTCAAATTATAGCGGAATGTTTGCCACTTGCGGAAAGAAAGCTTTGAACACGCGCAAAAATCTGTCAAGCATGCAGGTGCACGTGCATACGATGTGTGTTTCCCCTGTATTATATATAGCCTTCTCTGTATAGATAAAAATCGACCAAATAAGCTTTTATTTTAAGCCTGCACGTGGCCTAAACTTATAGAAGAGTCACGTTTCTTCCACGGATTATTTACTACGATTATTTCGAATGTGTAGTATGTGTGCCTAACAAACACTCTCTTGATTACTTCGGTTTGTTATATAAATATATATATATCCTAATAAAGATTACCACAGTTATACTGTATATCATTTATAAAGTCGCCCCCCAGTGGCACAGCGGAATGTCTGCGGACTTACAACGCTGGAATCCGGGTTTCGATACCCGTGGTGG
>NW_013672875.1:18624-22348 GCF_000517525.1 Limulus polyphemus
GTGTGTAATTGAATTGCAGAGAGAGAATATTGTTGAGCACGTGAGACGTTCCTTGAGAATTATAGCGTTTGTTATAGCGCGACTGTTGAAATTAAGTGCATCGCAAAGTTGTATTCAGAAAGAATAAATCAGTTTTATTTAAGAAAGGACTCGTATCGGTAAGAATTTTTACGAAAAAATTAACGAACGAACGGAGGCGTAACAAATTGGTGTCAGAGAGTGGGACGAAAAAAATGGAAACGAGAAACGGCAAATCAAACTACATCTTAGCAGATTTGATGGCAGCAATACAAGAACAGCAAAAGAAACAAGAAGAACGAGAAGAGAAACAAGAAAAGAAATTACAGCAGTGGCAAGAAAACCTACAACAATGGCAGCTCGAACAGCAAAATAAACAAGAGAGATTACAGCAGTTGTTGGAGGAAAAAGAAAAGAAACAAGAAGAGAAATTACAGCAGTGACATCTGGAACAAGAAAGGAAACAAGAAGTACAAACGGAAAACATTAGTAAACTTAAAAGCGAATTAGATACGTTAAAGGACGATTTATTGTCTTTTACACGAGGAGGATACATTAACCATCGACTTAACCAGCCCCAGACAATGACAAGCCCCTTCCAGAACCTGCAGCTAAACCCTAATGCAGATATCTTCGGTCCTGTTAGAAGTCACATCCCATATAATAATGTCAGTAATAGGAGTGATCCAGTACAAAGGAAGCCACAGGAATTCGATGGGAAGGCACCGTGGGAAGCATATAGAGCACAATTTGAGATACTGGCAGAAATGAATGGACGGACAGAGGAGCAGAAAGCAGTTTATCCGGCAACGAGCTTGAAGGGACAACCACTGGAAATACTTGGACAGTTGTCAGCAGACGACAGACACAACTATAAAGCACTGGTAGCGGCTCTAGAACTCAGGTACGGAACCCAAAATCAGTCAGAAGTCTACAGGGCTAGGTTTAGGACGAGAATCCGTGCTAAAGGGGAGAGCCTGCAAGAGCTGGCACAGGACTTGGAAAGTATGGCTTACAAGGCCTACCCAACTGCACCACCCGATCTCCTCAAATTGTTGCTGAGAGATCAGTTTGTAGACGCCTTGGACAGTCCACAACAAAAGGTACAAGTGAAGCAAGCACACCCCTCTACTATGCAGGATGCAATGGCCAGAGCTCTTGAATTTGAATCCTACGTTAAGTCCAGCACAGAGGTACCAAGGTTGGTACAGTCGTCAGGATTCAAGGCCAGAAAAGGGCAGCTTTCAGAGAGGTTTGAGGAACTTTGCTGGCACTGTAATAAACCTGGGCATAAGAGAGCTCAATGCTGGCAACTTCAACACAGGGAAGATGCCATGGCAGGAAAGGCTGCTACCCAGAAAGGTTGTTGGAACTGTGGAAAGCAAGGACATATGAGGAGCCAGTCTAAGAAGAATATTACCAACAAGTCAGCCTCAAGGTTGGTGTTGAGCGACGCCCACCAACCCCCATCATGAAAGTCCCAACAGCTAGATGTAAAATGCCAAGCACACACAGTGTCTATGTGACAGGAAAGCTGGATGGCCAAAGGTGCAACTTTGTCATAGACTCTGCGTCTCAGCAAACCCTTGTGAGCATCAAGGTGTTAAATCATGAAGGAGTACCAGAAGCCATAGAGAAGCTTTGTGGTGTGACAGAACATTATGCAAGGTTGTGGGGACCAGTGTGGGTAACTATTGAGCTGTATACTTGGCTGACATTGAAGACGAATGCATATGAGGATTGGACTACTTACTACCAAGGAAGTTTGTAATTAATTTTGATAAAATGACGTTTGGGAACAACAAAGGCCAAGTTCCGGTAACTGTTAAAAGAGAGGTTGAACTAATTAGGTGCCATCAAGCTGAAGTGACTGAAGAATTTGATGATGGTGAAGTGGAACCAGGTATAGATATTAAATCAGAGCATGAAGCTACTGGATACACTCCAGCAAAGTTGACGTCTGGTCGGGAACTTCGGTTGCCAGTGGATCTGTTAACAGGACGCCCACCTTATGAAGAGTTGCCTGAAAATGTGTCAGAGTTTGTGAAACTGTTATCGGAAAGGATGGATGATATACACCATTTTAACGCCCCCACGGCTGAAAGAGCGAGCATGTTTGGTGGGACGGAGATTCGAACCCGCGACCCTCGGATTGCGAGTCGAGCGCCCTAACCATCTGGCCATGCCGGGCCACCTTACTATTTCCTATAGATCATTTTCCAGACGGTTCTCAACCAACAATTGGTCCAGTTATCAACGCTATTTTCAAGTTTTGAACAACTCGACTTTCAGAGATCTACATGTGCCGATGTTTCCGTTTATCAACGTTATATTTTAAGATCTGTGCAAGAACTCAGCTAACAGATGTTTCCGCATATAAAAGATAATACACTCTGTAAGTTCAGAGATTAATACTTACGGGTACAGATATTTTTTCTGTTTCAATTGGTACGCAAGACATCTTGGAATTCTGGCATTCCCCACTGCATCTACATTCACGGGGTTACTCGATAATTCGAGAAACTCCAGCGCGCATGCTCCCAGCGTCACGCGACTTCCGCTGTCGTAACAGCCCTTTTGGCGATCAATAGTTCAAAATTAGGAATGGTCATACCTGAGCCATAGGGGCTGTTTAACTTATGTATCACAAAAGGCACTGTTTATTACGAATGATTGACAGTTGTGAAGTGAAATAAATAATTAAAATGTAACGTTTCATATTTACACAATTACAAGTTTATTAATTAAAGCCGTCAACCGCTTCCACTTAAAAACACTATACGTGTTTCGATGTTTTCTACGTCTTCTTCAGGAGTTATTTATAATACAATATATATATATATTATTTCAATTTTTAATTTTCTGCATGTTATGAGGTTTTATCAGAGTTTGCAATATGTCATGCCGTATATCAGTTAAGTGATTTAATGGCCTTTCATCTTAATTTAATACTCGTTTTCTTTTTAAATTTTATTATTTTTTGATGATCCTTTTATATATTTGTGTTGTTTGTACATGTTCTGCTATAGCTGAATTTGATATTTTAATGTTTCTTACGTACCCTTTATGTTCCTTTCATTTTATTTTCTTTATTTCCCGAAAGGGGGCGTAAGGCCACCTGCAGGATCATCTGTATAAAACGAGACGATACTCTTTACTATTAAAGCGATGCCTAACTTTTACCCTTCGTCTTATACACAGGTTCCAGAATGAGAGTTCCAGTAAGAACTCTGACATTAATATCATACTTAACCAAAACTATGTTGTTCCTTTTACTTCTGTCTGTTTTTTTTTTGAGTAAGCGCATTGACATCGTGCCACCTACCGAGTTACAATAACACGTTTGTAATTGTATCATTTGTCTCTATTCTTCATAACTAGAAGTTATCTCTCGTGCTAGTTACAATTAATCAATACATTTTAAATTTAAAATGTATTGATCTCATCAGTCATACTAAAATATTTGAAAAGTTAGTTTGGTGTACAAAACTTGAAGATTCCAATAATCATAACATAATGGAATCGTTCCACAGAGAAGCCTGTGGGATACCAAAGGACACATCTGTGGACATCCCAAAATCTCCAGATGTTTTGCAAGTAATACCAAAAAGCATTACAGTAAAGGTCTAGCAAACACTCGGGCCCTCTGTTTTAGTATATAAGCCTGGCGAGAAAAATTCAGCGGATTGAAGAGGTAGATAATTGA
>NW_013672875.1:23024-24398 GCF_000517525.1 Limulus polyphemus
CTATCTTCAAGAAATCAAAATGTTGATGAAAATGTAGTATTAAAAACATACTTACTTACTCGTCTACTTAAACCATTATGTAAATATGCATAAACATAAAATTTGCCCAATAATTAATGGTTGGAGAATGAACGTAATTTAAGAGTCTATGAGAGAACTACGTTCATAGCTAATATACCTAATGCCAGCTAGATAATGTACACATGGACAGAAACTTCATTATTCAACAGGAAGTATGCGCATTCTCCAAACACTGGTTAATTTACATAATGACCAGTAACTGTAACATCGGGGGAAAAGAACATGAAATAGACACGGTTATGTACCGTATTGTAATTCACTACGTAGCGTTCAAACTTGGCTAACTAACCTGATTATTCGAAATATACTTTATAATTCCTAATACACAACACATTAACTACGTTGTGTCCTTCATCTGGATTCTAAGTGCCTCTTGGTAGTTTAAAATGAAAATGGCAATAATTGAGGCTGTATACTGTAATCATGTAATAACATTGTAGGTATGCCAGACTATCGCTGTAATCCACCCCACCCCCACCCAAAAAAAATAAAAAAATTCTGAGACTAATTTTTCACTATCATGAATATAATCTCAATCACTATACATCAGTAGTTCAAATTATTCGGAAAAAATATATAATGATGAAGCTTTAAAGAAATTTAGAATTGTTGAAAGGCTTTATATAAAATTAAAGAAATCCACGTTGCTTTAATAATGAAAATACTGAATTTTCTCCAATATATGTATTTGTTGATCATTTTTGTAATTCTACAGGAAGTAAGTTAATCACTGATCAATAATTAAACAGACACTTTGCCTGAACAAGGTACAGTTACAAGTCCATCATTGTCCTTCAATACATTCCTGAACAAGGCTACAGTTACAAGTCCATCATTGCCCTTCAATACATTCCTGAACAAGGCGGCTACAAATTACAAGTCCATCATTGCCCTTCAATACATTCCTGAACAAGGCTACAGTTACAAGTCCATCATTGCCCTTCAATACATTCCTGAACAAGGCTACAGTTACAAATCCATCATTGCCCTTCAATACATTCCTGAACAAGGCTACAGTTACAAGTCCATCATTGCCCTTCAATACATTCCTGAACAAGGCTACAGTTACAAGTCCATCATTGCCCTTCAATACATTCCTGAACAAGGCTACAGTTACAAGTCCATCATTGTCTTTCAATACATTCCTGAACAAGGCTGCAGTTACAAGTCCATCATTGTCTTTCAATACATTCCTGAACAAGGCTACAGCTACAAGTCCATCATTGTCTTTCAATACATTCCTGAACAAGGCTACAGCTACAAGTCCATCATTGTCTTTCAATACATTCCTGA
>NW_013672875.1:25216-27011 GCF_000517525.1 Limulus polyphemus
CACGCTATAAATCACAGTGATTCACACACTTTACTTACGGTGTCTACTGTTCGCTTGACTCAATTTTCTATCTGCTGCTGGCTTTCTTTGCCAAGCTTATATATATACTAAAAAAGAGGGCATCTAGATCACACTCGAGCTGGCGGCAAATTCATGATCCTTCGAGAAACTCCAGCGCGCATGCTCCCAGAGTCACGTGACTTCCGCTGTCGTAACATTACATAATATTATGAATTATTCGAACAATTAATTTGTGTCGTTCAAGTTATTAGATAAGAAAAATATTTGATAATTAGTGTAAACTGTTTTCAACATTATATTAATCAAAATTTCGAAATTGATGTGAATATGCAGAATATTACAAATAACCTAAAAATGACAATCATCTTAATAACCACTTATAAGTTTCCTTTCTAACTTAACCTAAGTCGTTTCTCATGTCACCTACTGTGGTAATACAGAAAAGTATTAGTTTGTTTGTTTTAGCTTATTCTCGCAACGCTACAAAAGGTCATAATCGACCATAATTTTGACCTGATAGACTAGAGGGAAGGTAAGTAGTCAACAGCACCCTCCGCCAACTCTTGAGCTACTTTTATCTTACCGAATAAGGGAACTTAACCATCGTTTTTGTAGTACAATCGCGGCTCCGAAATGCGAAGCGTGATTATGTGGCAACAAGACGCAAACAAGAAACCCTCTGATCCAGGTAGCGTTGTGTTTCGTCAATATCAATAGCCTTAGAAAGCAATGAAAATAATGTTTTATACCATCCGAAGCAGGGACAGTATACATTATGATCAAAACACAGCATAAATACACGTTTAATAATTCATTTGTAGGCTCAAAACCACATCTAGTTTCCGAAGAGTTGTTTATATTTAAGGGGAAAATTCTGAAAACAAACGTATTAAGTTATAAACCAACTTTCTAGAAAATAAAATATTGGAAACGACTTGAACGGGTTTTACATATTGCGTTTTGCGGTTTTTATGGGCGTTTTTTCATTTTTTACCACTACTTTACCCCCTATAGATGGATCTTCACCAAATTTGGCATATATTTTTGTTGGGTTCATAGGGTGATGCAAACAAATTTTCAGTTTTGCATTTTGCGTTTTTTTATGGGCGTTCTTGTGTTTTTGCGTTGTTTACCACTACTTTGCCCCCTGTTGATGGATCTTCACCAAATTTGGCATGAAAATTTGTTGGGTCCAAGGGGAGATACATTTTGTGTTTTGCAGTTTTTATGGGCGTTTTTTACAGTTACGTATAAGGGAAGCAACTTTTCATGTCTTAAGATAACCTTTCATTAATCATGAATTTACATAACTGGTGTCTTAAATTCGAAAAAAATGCTCTAAAATACTGTTACATTTAATTTCTTATGTTTAATATGATGTCTTCTCCAGGTATATATTAATACAAACAGTAAGCCAGTTGTTATTATTATTAGCTTAAGCATAGCATCGTCATGTGACGAGACTAGCGCGACAGTCCCTATAGCTTCGACCTTAAATTTGTCATAGAATATTTTCGTGTTATTTTTTTCAAACAAAAAACAATTCTAAACCAAATAAACTTGTCAGAGAAATACAGCTATCACTAATACAGGGCCCGGGATGGCCAGGTGGTTAAGGCACTCGATGCGCAATCTGAGGGTCGCGGGTTCGAATCCTTGTCACACCAAACATGCTTGCCCTTTCAGCCGTGAAGCGTTGTAATGTGACGGTTTTTTGAATTTCGCGCAAAGCTACCCGAGGGCTATTTGCACTAGCCGTCCCTAATTTAGCAGT
>NW_013672875.1:27508-29136 GCF_000517525.1 Limulus polyphemus
ACTGCTAAATTAGGGACGGCTAGTGCAAATAGCCCTCGGGTAGCTTTGCGCGAAATTCAAAAAACCGGCACATTACAACGCTTCACGGCTGAAAGGGCAAGCATGTTTGGTGTGAGAGGGATTCGAACCCGCGACCCTCAGATTGCGAGTCAAGTGCCTTATCCACCTGGCCATGCCGGGCCCGGGTACAGTAGCTAGCTAGTGTCATGTTTACACTTTGAACATTGTATAATTATGTTATTTAATATGAGTTACAAGTACCAACTTTATTGCACCGTTTTTATGTGGTATATTCTTGTAACGGTTTTTATTGCTATCAGGCTTCATTTGGAAAATAATAATGAAAAATCCAGTCTCATTAATAAAAAAGAAAAGGTTTCTATTTTTTTTCCATTTCAAGTACTACCTACAAATTAGCTTCGTTATTTTTTAATGTCCATAATAAATGTTAAAACAACAATTTCACTTACTTGCTAACTACTCTCGTACGCATGGCACTTTCTTGTAAGTTGTATCTCTATTTCTTCGACGAAACACAAACTCAATATTCAGAAAACTAAACAAACAAATTCGCTAACTCAATGATCGATCATCCATTGTAAAAGACTCAGAAATTAATAAATAATTAACTAACTACATTAGCAAAATTCGTGTTCGATACTCCTGATATTGTTTTCTAACTTTCAAGAAGGTTGTAGTCATTAAGCCATACTCGTCACAAGACTTAAAATTCTCACTGGCTAACAACAATACAAACGCCTAAATTTATAAATATAAAAAACGTACAACAATATGTATTACATCCTCAGTATTTCTCATTAGGGCAGTGGCAAGTTTGGGGACTTACAACGCTAAAATCTAGGGCTGATTTCCCCGAGGTGGACAGAGCAGAGTTACTCAGATAGCCCATTCAGTGAGCTCTTCAATACCTTAATTAATACTAAACACGTGAAACGAATTTTTTTGTACTCTTTTAATGTGTTATCTAATATGAAATTATGTATTAGATCCCAGTACCTTAATATGGACAAGTTTAACAGTTCTCACTGATATATATATATACTAGCTGGGTTACCCGGCGTTGCACGGTGAAAATGTAGATTTGAAATGTTCAGTATTTTTTCAGCAAATTATTCAGTAAGTAGACAAAAGCTGTGATGCGAGAAATAAAAACGCATTTAATCAAACAAAAATTAAAATTTTTGAAATTAGATCGTGTTTGAGCTTGTCTTGTTCATTGAGCCTGAAGTTGTACATCATGTTGCTCCTCTGTTTCTTGCTCTCTGTAAGATATATGTCTCAATTTTTGTGCTTGAAGTCTGGTTTGACGTTGTTCAGAAGTTTCTTGTTGTCTATATCCAGCTTGCCTTGATGATTCTGACTGAACTCTGGCTTTGTGCTGTTCAATAGTTTCTTGCTGTCTTTGAGTAGCCTGCCTTTCAGCTTGAGCTCGAAGTCTAACTTTACGTTGTTCCAAAGTCTATTCCTGTATTTGAGCAGCCTGTCTTGCATTGTTTGTTTGTTTTGGAATTTCGCGCAAAGCTACACGAGGGCTATCTGCGCTAGCCGTCCCTAATTTAGCAGTGTAAGACTAGAGGGAAGGCAGCTAGTCATCACCACCCACCGCC
>NW_013672875.1:29757-31083 GCF_000517525.1 Limulus polyphemus
CCCCACGGCTGAAAGGGCGAGCATGTTTGGTGTGACGGGGATTCGAACCCGCGACCCTCAGATTGTGAGGCGAGCGCCTTATCCACCTGGCCATACCGGGCACGCCTGTCTTGCAGCTTGTGCTTGAAGTTTTTGATTGCGTTCTTCTTCTGTTTCAGCTGCTCTTTGTGCTTAAATTCTTTTAGCGGCAGAATACTTTCCATAGAAAGAGTGTTTCTTGGGTGGCATAATCACCTGTATCACTAAACAATAATTTGCAATTCACAAAATTACTAAATCACTTATGAAACCACTTAGCACTATTTAAACAAAACTGTTTTTGGAAATATTGAATTGACAGCAAGATGATCTGAGTGTCTCCCACCATAACGCTTTCTATGTGCAAAACGTGCTTATGTTTGTATGTTTCTTACAAAAAGAATGGCGCAATAATCATTATTTGTTAATTTCGTCATTAAATACTACACCAAATACAAAATAAATAGCGCTATTAAATTTCTTGTAAAAACCTGGTTATTATGAAGTTATTTAAAAATTTGTAAGCTTAACCGTTTGGTTTCCTATAGCAAACAAAATAAACAAACTTCTTCTTATATATATATATATATATGACTTATTATATCAATTCAGTATAGTTGTCGCTGTACGACCTATAATAATACTATATCCTCTAACGTAGCGTCAACAATATTTCCTTAATATTAGAATAGTAATACTCAGACGTATATTCTGTAATAATATATCATACTGTTACGACAGCGGGGGTCACGTGACGCTAGTAACACGTCATATTCTCGAAAGTTCGTGAATCCTCGAGTGTTTTCTAGATTTGCGATACTCTTGTATATATAAGACGGCCAAGAAGTGATGGCAAGAAGGTAGTTGAATTGCAGACAGAGATAGAGACGGACAATTGGTCGTTCGTTGTGAATTATAGCGTTTGTTTAACTTATAGCGTGACCGTGGAAATTAAGTGTATTGCAAAATTGTATTGAGAAAGAATCAACTAGTTTTATTTAAGAAAGGACTTGTGTCGATAAAGTTTCACCTGAAAGAAATTATACGGGAAATTAACAAACGACCAGAGACGTAACAATATTAACGTAGAGCTTGGTGTATTAAGAATCATATTGTTACGTCTCCGTTCGTTAGTTAATTTTCCGTAAATTCGTTCCGACGAAACTTTAGCGACACAAGTTCTTTTCTTAAATAAAACTGGTTTATTCTTTCTGAATATAACTTTACGATACACTTAATTTCAACAGTCGCTCTATAACAACGCTATGTCTCACGTGGCCAACAATATTTTGTCCGCATACATTCAAT
>NW_013672875.1:31686-38025 GCF_000517525.1 Limulus polyphemus
TTCTTGAAGGAACAGGATATTTCTAGAAACAGGTGGCGTAATACTAGTCACGTGACCTCGCTGACAACAATATGTGACTTAATTATCTGGTCACATTACACAGATATAAAGTTAATATAAGAAAGGTATTTATGAAAGCAACCAAATTATTTTACTTTCTTGGCTGAATCCATGCAATCAGAATAAAAAACAGTCGCGAAAAATTATAATTATACTACTCATCACCCACTTTAAATATCACAATTTTTTGGGCGGGAACATTTTTTTCAAGATGGCGAAGCATGATTATAACTAATTTATTTGATGTTCTCCAGTCAGTCTGATGATCTCTGGATTAACTAAAGTGAAGCGTGTGTGTATTTGAAATACTATTATTATACATTCTTCTAATTCTCGAAATTCTTTAAGGGACTGAATATAGAATGCAGTGTTAAAATGTATAAACCTAATGATGATCGGTGTCAAACAACAATTAGATTAATTTAAATATTTTAAACTTTTACTCCGAGGTAAATTGGATACGCGTGATATTGTTGTTAAGCTCCAATAACTTCACGAAGTTTAACTCGTAGATTAATTAATCAGTCAAGTGTTTTATAAAACTAGAAATGACAGAATCACAGTACCTGTAGACAGGAATACTTGGATGATTTCATCACGAAACCATGCTGCTCACTGAGTGGGTGTTGCTAAGTTTGAACGTGTGATATTGTTGTCTTGTTTGTTTATTTGTCGACACGAGGCTTCGAGCCAATCGGCAATAGAAACATGTGCATAGAGTGAGTTGTGTTGTTACAGCTAAGCAGGGAGAAAGCGTTAAGTTTCATTCAGTCATTGGCGATTGGCCAAAAAAATTATTCAAATCTTTTTTCTTTTTTTTTAAGCGTTAGTTACAAACCATAGATATTATTTATTGTAGAATTTCAAGTCCATTTCAAGCCAATTGTGGCAAATATAAATGACTAATTAGCTTACAATTGTTATATAATTTACTCCTTTTCTCCCGGCCTGGCATGGCCAAGTGGTTAGGGCGTTCGAATCCCCGTCACACCAAACATGCTCGTACTTTCAGCCGTGGGTACGTTATAAATACAGTCAATCCCACTATTCGTTGGTAAAAAGAGTAGCACAAGGGTTGACTGTGGGTGGTGATGACTAGCTGCCTTCCCTCTAGTGTTACACTGCTAAATTAGGGACGGCTAGCGCATATAAGCTCCCTCGTGTAGCTTTGCGCGAAATTCATAACAAACAAACAAACCTTTTCTTTTATATGTAGATACATTGACTCGAGTTATATTGAGAAGAGAAAAATAACTCATTTTGTACAAGGGACGAAACGGCACTTTAAACCACTACTCGGCACTTTTAATTTTATGCGCATGCCATGCGTGTCGTAACAGTGATATTGAGACGCCTGCACTTGTCGAGTTTGGTTTGGTGGGTACGAAGCGAAGTAGAACAAAGAGCCCAATATTATTATCAAGTACAACTAACGAAGAGGTGTTCGAAAGCGGAAGGTCTTTGTACTTTAGAAATTATAATAATAATTATTATTGTAATTTAGGGATAACGATCCTCTCGAACTGAAACTTTCGATCAATGAAAGTTTAGTGCTTTTGAAATTTTGAACTATTAATTATTTTGTCTTGGACTAGTAGTACTTGTATGATTATTTAGTGGAAGTTGATTTTGAGATATAATCTAACTAGAACTTTTTGTTAAATCACGAAATTCAGTAATTAATAAATTATTGAATTAAGCTTGTAATGTAAGCATTAGTTAATTCTAATTACATTACTAATAAACATACTGCTAATAATAGTAATCATACTTCATAGTACTACTGACATTGACACACATTTTAGGCGAGAGCAATGGATTTTTCTAAGACTACAGTAAGACTAAAAGTAAAAGTTTACTTAACAATACTCGAATGAGTAACATAACGTCATAGGAGGCAGATAACGTAAACCACACGAAGTACCAAAGCAAATAATATTATTTTAAGGGAGCCAGTTATAAAATTGCAAGTTGTAAGGACTATTAAAAATAATAGTACTATCAGCATTATTATTATGGGGGTTATCTCAAAATGTGGTTCCTGGATCAGGTTTTAATTTTGTTGGAGTCGTATGTACTTACATTTTCAAGTTAAAAATCAGTTCCTTCATCGTGATTTTAATAGTAATAAGAGTAGGCCTAATAACAGATTAGTTAGGATGAATGGGATAGTTGAATCATAACTACAAAGTACAAGACTATGATTTGTGTAATGTAAAATTTTTTCTATTCAAACGATTAAACTTAAAGTGTTTATGTACGATGTATTTTAAAGCTGGGAAAATTGTTTTGTATGTAATGATATGGTGGGGGATTCTAATTTTGTATGTATAAGTTAACTACAAGCATTAGGATTAATGTTCGAAAACTTCTGATTTAAAATTATTCAGTTGTTGCATATTGGAATATAAATTGAAATACTTCCTGAAAATGCTTGTACAGTTTTGTATTTTTAGTCAGAAAGGCATTGCAAATTAATTTACAGTAAAATTTGCAGAGAATGTTAAAGAAATACCAGATTAAAAACAATCGTGTTATTCATGTAGTGATATTTAAATTGTAAGCTTTGAGGAAATTTACATGGTACATCTGAATTGTGATCTGAGACTAAATAGTAAAATAACAAAATTTTGTGCCATGTTCTTACTTAAAAAACAGGCAGAAAATATTTCAGTTGGAGTGGTATGAAATTATTATATTAAGTATTTTGCATTATGTATATATATTTTATAATGAAAATGTTTCAAGTTTTATATATATGTATGTATATATCTACTTTTGTTGTTTTTCCATTTAAAAAAATGTTGCTGGTGATATATTTATCTGATATAATTGTTATTATTATGTAAATTGTTATAAGTAAGTTTGGCTGTTACTTCAAATTTTACTGCAGACTTTCCATAATTTTTCCATTTTGATATTGAAATAAAGTGGATTTGATGGGTAACAAACAATAATCAAAGTATATAATTAACTCGTAAGTAGTAACCACATTAACTAATTAAGTCAAGTGAATTTTTTTGTCACTTAGGAGCATTCAAATGGGTCAATCTTGAAGAAGAACCAGGAAAATTATCCTGTTATTTAACTATTGTTGTTAATGGGATCTATTGTCAGAGGTAATATAGAAAATTTGTTTTAAAGAATGAAATTTAGTACACTTTGAAAGGGGTTTTTATGGTAACCAATGTAATAGTTTTTTTGGTAGAATTTGCCTTGAATCCCAGTTGATGTTATCTTGACTTACAAAACCTGTAAAAATACTACACTACTGATTAATTAGAAAGCTGAAATTTTTCTAATTTTGTTAAAAAGATAGTGAAGTGGACAGAAGAAGTTGGAAAAGTCATCAAGAGAGTCTTGGAGATTTGTACTTTTCTCTGGAGTAGAAATATTAGAGGTAAGCTTTTGAAACATAAATCCAGACTTACATAGAATTATAAATGGACTTTGTCTGATAAATTGTCGTGTATCTGTATTTTGTATCTTTGAACAGTAATTATATAGATATGGATGTGAAGGGCAAAAGTTGAGATTGTTTTTAAAGTTTCAATTTGGTTGCTTGCCTTAGTGGGTGGAAGGGTGGCTTTAGTGGTTCAAAACTCAAATGTTATATTTATTTCTTAGTTTCCTTAATACTAGGCATATTACTTCATTATAGAAATATAGCTTATGTCCTACGAAGATATCCTGTGGTTGTTTTAGGGTCACCACAGCTCATATTGTTTTATCTAACTCTGGTAAAATACATTTATATTTATAAAATACAAGAAGAGACAAAGAAATACTTGACATGTTGGGTTTTATTAGTGGACTATAATATTTCTCACTAGCAAGAATTTATAGCGAGACACCATTACCATTTTAGTGTATTTACAGTTTTTGCTGTGACTAGGTAATGTATTACTTGAAAGATCTGAGGAAAATGAAGGCAGATGATGGGTTGGCTGTTGAAAAGTTTTACTTTTCTGTGGAGATTATTTATGAATATTATTAATGATTTTTGCATGAATATGATACAGCTAATTAACACAGTACCTTTTACAGTTGTAAGATGTAAACAAGACAGTTAAGGTCTGTGAGAATTTTGTAATAATTTTCAAAATAGTGTAACTATCTTGTTTTACACCCGTTTATGACTAGGTAACCAACAATAGCCTCAACTAGTTCTATAACTACAAATAACGAGTAATCCTGGGAACTGTTTATTAATACATAGACAAATTACACGAGGCAATTCATAAATATTGGGCAAGTGACATATACATGTTTAGCAGCAAATCCAATCAGACACTGATGGATTAAAACCTACATAGTAATGCTTGCAGAATCAATATTAATCATAAACTACTAACTTCCCTCTTAACTTGGCAGTTGAGTATTTATATAAACTACTAACTTCCCTCTTAACTTGGCAGTTGAGTATTTATATAAACTACTAACTTCCCTCTTAACTTGGCAGTTGAGTATTTATAGAAACTACTAACTTCCCTCTTAACTTGGCAGTTGAGTAATTATATAAATGACTAACTTCCCTCTTAACTTGGTAGTTGAGTATTTATATAAACTACTAACTTCCCTCTTAACTTGGCAGTTGATTATTTATATAAACTACTAACTTCCCTCTTAACTTGGCAGTTGAGTATTTATATAAACTACAAACTTCCCTCTTAACTTGGTAGTTGAGTATTTATTTACTGCAGCTGAGCATACTTCAGTGTTACATGTTTATAATAATTAACCAGAATGTGCACAGGTTCGGTTCATTGGACCAACCATGTATCGTGGAATGTTGACTATAATATATCTATATCAAATGTGGCAAGCTTTTAGTAAAATGTAAAAGTCTGTTTTACATAAAATTAGATGTGTTATATAAGTGTCTTTAACTTGACATCATTCTGACAAATTGGAGTGCCAGGTGATGCTCATGTAAAGAAAAATAATACTATTTTTTTTATCGTAAAATTTGCATATTACATTTGTGTAACCTCTAAAATACATATATACAGTTGTTTTTCAGTATCTCTGTATATTGTATCTCCTATTTATTCTCCCTTACCACAGACTGTTACTAAATCAGTAATGTAGAGTGAAATGAATAGATAATAACTTTGAAATCAAATACACGATACCAAGTTCAACGACCCTCTTATTAAAGGTCATAGCATGTATGTTTTGATGCCCACCCATGCACATAGGGTTAAATTATTTGTATCAAAGTTCGTTCTAGTTGCCCAACTGCATTCTTCTTAACACACCTGTCACTCATGTAGTAAGAGACCCCACCAGACTCGATGTTTGTTTTTACTCTCAAATTCAAGATCTATATAATAAATTCAGAGTTTTTTTCACTACAGTCAGTTACTCAATCTAAAGTTTTAGACATTTAATTGCAGTCACATAGAACTTCTTTTCTTTTTCCACAACCACAAATTTGAAAGCTTTAAACAGAATATGAAGACCAAAATCATCACTTCTGATTGAGCAGTGTAAAGTATCAAAACCTCTTACCAATTCTTCGCACATTAGCATCGTATCTAAGTTATAAAGTGCTGTTAAGGTTACTTGAAAACAATTTTTTTTCTCGGTTGGTTAGATGGCATATTTCTTTTTGTTGTTTTCTGTTTTAGATAAATGCTGACTTGTTTAAATTTTAGCTGCATCTTTGTGCGTAGCTATATGGTTCCTTGAGAGTGGACAGATATCATGATTTCCTTGCTTCTTGTGTTTTTATCATGTAAATAAGTTGAAGTGATGATGATAAATGTAATACTAAACACTAAAAACGTATGTAGTACGCACTAATTAAACTGACAGCTAATCATCCTTTGCTTTGAAGAGGAATTATATATTCTCTATAATGTTCTCACCGTACTTGAGTTAACTTTCATCATAAAAACATCTGACTTTTTCTCAATAAAACAAGGGAAGTTATTCAAACTCTAGATACCAGGTGGGTTTTATGAAGATATGTAACTTAGGAAGTTTTGAAAATGGAAATAGAACAAAAGTCATATGAGATTATCAGTATTTGGCTATTTCATTCAATATTGTATTTTAAATAAGATGAATTGAAGTTAGTAAATATACATCACCTAAGTTTTTATCATTTCTCTTCCTGGCCACTTAAATATATGGCAGTGATGGGGAGATTTGTTCTTAGGGTTAATGAGATCAGAATCGGGGTGAATGAGTATTATCAATTATACAACAAATGAAAGAGCAAAATATTAGTATTTATTATTATTTATTCTAGTCTTAGTGTGATGTATGTTT
>NW_013672875.1:39025-43224 GCF_000517525.1 Limulus polyphemus
CATATGAGATTATCAGTGTTTGGCTATTTCGTTCAATATTGTATTTTAAATAAGATGAAGTGAAGTTAATAAATATACATCACCAAAGTTTTTATCATTTCTCTTCCTGGCCACTTAAATATATGGCAGTGATGAGGAAAGTTTTTCTTCGAAAGACACGTAAGCATCTAACATGTAATAAAGGGAAATCACTACACATTACATGTTGTTAAACAGTGAATGAAATAATCAGGAACATGTATGTAAACATGACCATGAACATGTCTTAATGTAGTTTTTTTAATTTAATTTTTAAAATGCTTAATACTTTTAATTTTGAATTCATGTACCGTACAGGTAGTATCTAATACAGTGCTTCCCAATTGGGTGAATGGTTCCTCATTAGGGTTAATGAGATCAGAATCGGGGTGAATGAGTATTATCAATTATACAACAAATGAAAGAGCAAAATATTAGTAGTTATTATTATTTATTCTAGTCTTAGTTTGATGTATGTTTAAGTCATAATAAAGAATTTTATTTTAATTTAGTATTTCATTGTCTTTTTTTTTTAATTGGAGTGAGTGAGCTGTTGTGAAAAACTTATAGGGGGTGAATGATCTTGGAAAAGGTTCAGAATCACTGGTCTAATACATAGTTTTGTTTTGTGTCATTAAAAACTACAAAAACTTGACGTGTCAGGTTTCTTGTTTATCATTATTAGTGTGTTTTTTGGCATCTTGAAAATTGTTTAAAAAAGTCACCTTAGATTATGAAAATGTCAAAACAAACCTGGATTAACTGGTTTACTTGCAGTATATATATATTTTTTAACATGATTCGTTATCCTCTGTACATGTTCATGCACATTATGAACTGAAGGGAAACCATGAAAAAGTAATGTTATTATACCATAATAATTGATGTAAAATAATATAAGTGAAAAAAAATGGTAACTGAAAGAGAGACTGAGACCTGAATTTTTACAACTGAACATAGACAGTTTGTATTCTTGGGTAGAGCACTGGTCTCGTTAGCCAGAGGTCCCAGGTTCACTTATGAGTTTTTTTTCACTTGAATATTTAATATAAATTGCAGTGCTTTAGAAGTGAAGGTGAGCTAAAATAGAATCTTCTTGTTATTTTTTTGTTTATAAAATTTTAATACTTATAAACAAAGAGCTTACGCATTCTTGTCTGGTCTGTAGTAGCAGAGTTATTGTCTATATGAGTATCAAGTCTGAACATAACAAGGCCAATGTCATCATACAAAATAGGTAAGCATTATTTACACGTGCATTTGTCTAAAAATGTGTGATATTTTGATATTTACTAGGGTTTGAAACAAAATGTATATTACTTAGATCTGTATAAATATTTATATATGTTACTTAGATCTGTATAAATATTTATATATGTTACTTAGATCTGTGTATGAGATAGAGTATGCAAAATTCAAATCTTTTTTTTGGTTATTGTGTGAGAAGATGCTGACATCAGAAGTTGAACTTAGACACACCAATGTAAGCATTTAGAAACTTGCTCATGAATAATGATGTCTCTGTCAGTAATAATTTTTGACAAAGTTAGAAGTAATGATTAGGGATTTTAGTCCGAAAGCACTCTGCTTTCGTTATCTAAGTTAAATGACTAAAATATAAGGTAAAATTTTAAGCGTTTTGTTGAATAGCTGTCTTATTGAAACTCTTACCTTATAAACGCTTGAACTGGATACTTATTGTGTGTTTGACTGCATCACTGTCACCCAGCAAGAAGTCGTTCAGTATCCAGAGCATGAAGAATCAAACTTGATTATTGACAGGTTTGTATCAGCTTTTAATGAAGTTTAATAAATAAATAAAAAACTTGTTGATTAAACTTCTTATATAATATATTTAAGTATTTTTCTCACTGTCCAGAGAGTTAATACTATTCCCAAAATCCCAGGATTCTCTCCAACAAATTCTGTTATTTGGGAAACCTCAGTAGCATAAAGGATCCTGGGAATGCAACTCCTTGTAATGTTACTTCAAGCGTGTCTAATTGAAGAATCATGCTTAAAGATGTACACACCCACCACGCTAGAAACCAAGTTTAGGTGGCCGTTCTGGGCAGAGCACAAATAGCTCATTGTGTAGCTTTGTGCTTAACTTCAAACAAACAAAAGATGTACAAATCAAGTTATTTTTCTAGTCTGTTAAAGACTTTTTAATTTTGATTTCTAGTTTATTCAGGTGTAAATAACATATGCATTATAATACGTGTCTAATTTTTAGAATTCCGTCATAACTTGTACAAAAACATTCTTAGGTTAAAAAAAGATAAAAAGGGTTAAGATGCTACTTTCAAAATTTATGGGCTATGGCCAAAATAAACATGCTAGTTTCCTAGAAGATGAATATTTAACAAGTTTTACAGGTTATGATATAAAATTTCTTAATCTATGAAATGTGGAAAGAAATGTAGCCAATTCTCTTTTTCTTCGTCTTAAATTGTAATGTTTTTTTTTTTGATTGGTTACGATAGCATCCACACTCCTACAGCCAGTCTAGAGTACTTGGAAGAGAGTACAATGTCAACTGATAGTCCATTAATAACTAACCCTTCTACTAGGCAGGCATCGCTATCAGGGCCAAGTGGAATTCGATATAGGTAACTTTTATGTTGGCCATAGAAGCTAGACAAATTTCTATACATTTTCATTTCTGGAATTAAAAAAAATATCAAGAAAAAATGACAATATTTCCAGTTAATTGTGTTATAATATTTCATTCTATGTTTTTGCTCTAAATATATTCACCTGATTACTAGATAAATATTTAAATGACTAAGTTGTCAGACATGCCTGATAAAGTCGGTATTATCAGTGATTAGAACATTTATAACGAATGAGGAAGTCACTAAATATTTCCTTTACTTTTCCTCCAGGAGTGATGTTCTTGAATATAAAAAAAACAATTTTTGATAAATTATTGAAGTAAAATGAATGACTTTACCTTTTGAAGAAAATATTTGTTTTCGTATAACCCACTTAGGTTGTTTTAAGCAGTTTAGTCAGGTTATTCTCCCCTTTACTCGTTAAAATTTGAAAGACGTATTTAGAGTAGTGATACAGATTAATGGGAGAATAAATAATTAAACAATAGGATGAATAGTTTGTTTTTTGTCTATTAAGTTAAGATATATTTTTCTCTGATTATTATACATATGGTTAAGGATGTGACATCTAGTCTATCTTGGCATTAAGAAAATGCTTAACTTTTATTATCACTTATAGGTAGTGTTTGAGATTTCTGTTTTTAAACCTAATATAACAGAATCATTTAATCTACTATTTAATATAATTTAAAACTTGTATTTTTGATACTCCTCAGAAATCTTGGAAAATCAGGACTTCGTATATCCAATATTGGCTTAGGTAAGCTATGTCAGATAATTAGAATATCCATACTTTGACATAGGTCTGTATTAAGTTATTTAATAAAAAAAACTGTTAGATATGTTTCTGTTAAGTTTTGTTTTAGGGTAACCTTGTAGTGTTCACAAACCATACGTACATCCAAATAGACTTCCTGTTAGTAACCTGGATTAAAGCTACTTTCAGAATGATCTTTATATCAGTATGGATCGTTGAACTAGGATTTATAAAGATCATTCTGAAAGTAGCTCGTTGAACTAGGATTAAATCCATATTGATATAAAGATCATTCTGAAAGTAGCTTGTTGAACTAGGATTAAGTCCATACTGATATAAAGATCATTCTGAAAGTAGCTTGTTGAACTAGGATTAAATCCATATTGATATAAAGATCATTCTGAAAGTAGCTCGTTGAACTAGGATTAAGTCCATACTGATATAAAGATCATTCATCTTTATATCAGTATGGATTTAATCCTAGTTCAACGAGCTACTTTCAAGCTACTTTCAGAATGGGTTGGACTTGGATTAAATCCATACTGATATAAAGATCATTCTGAAAGTAGCTCGTTGGACTTGGATTAAATCCATACTGATATAAAGATCATTCTGAAAGTAGCTCGTTGGACTTGGATTAAATCCATACTGATATAAAGATCATTCTGAAAGTAGCTCGTTGAACTAGGATTAAATCCATACTGATATAAAGATCATTCTGAAAGTAGCTCGTTGGACTTGGATTAAGTCCATACTGATATAAAGATCATTCTGAAAGTAGCTCGTTGAACTAGGATTAAATCCAT
>NW_013672876.1:0-2667 GCF_000517525.1 Limulus polyphemus
AGTTACATAGACATACAACAGATAGTAATATTATATTTATATAGAAGTAGTTACATAGACATACAACAGACAGTAATATTATATATATATATAGAATTAGTTCGCACACAATGGAAATGCACAGTTCATGCACTATCTTCAGTTCGTGATCACATACTAAAGTCCCCCCCCCCCCCCGGAAGGACAGCGATAAGTTTACGCACTTACGACGCTAAGATCGGGGGTTCGATTCCTTGCGGTGGACACAGCAGATAGTTTAATGCGGCTTTGCTCTAAAAACCTAACATACATGTACTAAAACTTGTTGTTATCAGCCAATACATGTACACACAAACATATATATACACAGAGAGAGTAAAAATTATATATATAAAGAAAATGTAACAGTCATGTTAATTTTACATCTAAAGTAAAGACAATATAACTTACAGCTTATCCTTAAGTTGAATGACTTTTTTCTATAAACGTGCCTAGAAAAAACAAAAACGTCACAGAAAAAGGATTAGCAGAAAAAAGAAATACTGACGAGTAGGGCACAAACTATCACGTGGAAAATGTATCCTTGTAAGAAGGATATCTGATTAAGTAGGCCACATGGCGATGGAAAAAACACATCATCTTTCGGATTTAACTTCTTTTTTGTTAGTCTCACACGTGGGCTGAAAATACAAAAAAAACAAAAACCCTAAAAGGATTAGGTATGGCTGTTGAATCCTACAGTGTTTCACATCTAACACTATCATTTACCATCTGTTAGTTGTTGTCAAAAGGTAGTTGCTCCTAATAAAACAAAACAGCAAGACAGGCGAAGTACAAAAAATCATTTTTAAAACCGGTTGCCATATCCCGATCGCTGGAGGTGGTAAACACAACTTATCTCCTGTTGTTATGGCATGTCAACTCAGTTATAAATCGCAAAGGCAAATACCTGAAAACCCGAGCGCACTATTGGAGATTGAACTTACTTCCTTATGGTATATAGGAGCTGTAGATTATAAAAGTTAATTATCTCAATGACATCTTGGGGTATCTGTAGTAGACTACCCTAAGAACACCGAAGCTACTTTAAAAGGGAGTGTTGTAGGTGCGGGAAAAGAGCGGGAAAATAAAGTATAAGAAATTAACTAATTCTCATTTAAAATTATATTTTAATAGCAAATTGTCAGCTAAAATTTACTAAACTAGGCTGTAAATAAGGTAATATAAAGAAACAATACAGATAACGACGGAGAGTTAGATTGTTAATTAGAATAAAGGGAAAGTAAATATGATAGTAAATAGAATAATATTATCAATAAAAGTAATAATAAAATATGGGCAACAATTCAAAATAAGATAATATCAATAATGACCAAATCGTTAAAATAATAAACCGGGTTGGAAATACAATGAAAACAGATTTCTCTGATTGGGAAAAACAAGGGGTGAAAATAAACTAATCTAACTTTTGTCAGACAGAGAATGGATTAAACTTCGGATACCACGGGTTTCATAATTAATATGAATTCAACAAAAGTGAACAATATTCAGTGGCAATGTAACATGTTTCTTTCATCTCTATATCTGCTTTTAAAAAAAGGTGTTATTACTGCTGCCGTTTGTGTCTTAGTGGTAGGTGTTAGTCTCTTGCTAGGCAGTTAGGAAGTAGACATGATACGTGTGACTTTGCTTTTTTCGACACAGTGTGTGTATGGTTTAGGCTATTTCTACACCTCCAGGTAAGTTGCTTTGCTCTATAGTCTCTACTGTTTCTGCTTTTCCATATAAAGCTGCTTTGCTCTATATTCTCTACTGTTTCTCCTTCTCCATATGAAGTTGTTTTGCTCAATCTTCTTTGCTCTATATTCTCTACTGTTTCTCCTTCTCCATATAGAGCTGCTTTGCTCTATATTCCTTACTGTTTCTACTTCTCCATATAAAGTACTTTGCTCTATCTTCTTTGCTCTATAATCTCTACTGTTTCTGGTTCTCCAAATAAAGTTGCTTTGCTTTATATTCGTTACTATTTCTGCTTCTCCATATAAAGTACTTTGCTCTATCTTCTTTGCTCTATATTCTCTACTGTTTCTACTTCTCCAAATAAAGTTGCTTTGCTTTATATTCGTTACTATTTCTGCTTCTCAATATAAAGTACTTTGCTCTATGTTCTTTGCTCTATATTCGTTACTATTTCTGCTTCTCCAAATAAAGTTGCTTTGCTTTATATTTGTTACTATTTCTGCTTCTCCATATAAAGTATTTTGCTCTATCTTCTTTGCTCTATATTCTCTACTATTTCTGCTTCCATATAAAGCTGGTTTGCTGTATATTATTTGCTCTTTCTACTCCTTTACATAAACTACTTTGTTCTATATTCTTTGCTGTTTCCACTCCTCATGATAAATATGTTTTGTTTTTTACTCTTTCCTATTTCTAGTTCTCCAGATAAAGTTGTTTTTTTTTCTCTATATTCTTTTTGCAGATTAGATGATGTCACTTGGTAGTCCTTCCAGTTGGTCCGTATCTCATCGAAGATGTATTGCTTTGTAATTTCTTCTAATTGTTCTTTCTTCCCCATATTGTCTGGAATTTTGTTCCATGAATAAAATTTATAGAGCATTACATTCTTTGGATAAGTAGCATTATTGGAAAACGTTTTTCATTCTTTGGTTCCAATAATGCTACTTA
>NW_013672876.1:3667-11999 GCF_000517525.1 Limulus polyphemus
CTTTCTTTGGTCTAATAATGCTACTTATTACGTTTTTCATTCTTTGGTCTAATAATGCTACTTATTACGTTTTTCATTCTTTGGTCCAATAATGCTACTTATTCTAAATTAGGGAAGATTACACCTGAACCCTAACTTGGTCGTTTAGCCCATGCGTTGCTTAGGATGCCGTTAGGTTGAAAATATCAAATACAATAATTGAAGTTGAACATTTATTAACTCTCTTCAGATATTACTAAATTTGGTTAGTGACTTTTGAAGATGTCAAATATTCATTAAGTTACATGTAACTAATTACCCTTAGTAACTAAAGTTAAAAATGAAACACAAGATTTCTTAGTTACTCCATGAACATTCTAGTTATGATGGAGGTGGTGAACTGTGTAGTTACTGAAAATGTAAGGGTAAACGCTTTATAACGTCGTTTCCTATTGGTTTGTATCAGAAGTAAAACTAGTAGTTTACCCCTAAATACACAGGGGATTATTAAAAACTGATTCACTGATTTTTGTTTGAAGTTAAACACAAAGCTACACAAGGGGCTATCCGTGTTTTGTCCACCACGGGTATCGAAACCCGGTTTCTGGCGTTGTAAGTCGCAGACATATTGCTGTGCCACTGGGGGGGGGGGGGCTAACTGAAACGACAGAAATAAGTTAAAGATAAAAAGAATAATAATGAATGGCACAACGTTTCGCCAATTATTCCAGAGTAAACCAGATTAAACTTTCACAGATTTAGCTTTAAAGAATTATTTTTATATTAATGTGTGGGATACTTTATTTTTAATTATTATTTAGGATACTTTTGAATTAAACAGGTTTCAATTTGAAACCTAATTAATATCATATCCACATAGTTTAGTTGATATTGTTACGTATATATTGTTGATATTGTTACGTATTGTTGATATTGTTACGTATTACCAGAACTGGTTTTCTTCATGCGCAATGTGTGTGTGTGTGTTACAGCCACTTCAGGAGTTTCTACAGAATATGTAGAAAGCTGTCAATCTGGCTAGTAAATGTTGATTTTTTGATAACTAGACCCCTTGTCTTATAGTATAACGAATTTATGAAAGCGTGTATGTTTGTGTGTGTGCGTATAGTACGTCCAGTGACGTCAGTCACTCCAGACTTTTATATTGAACACGACTTTTCCATAAGTGCTTGTCACGTGGTAATTCAGGGAAAGGTGAACTCGTCACGTCACGACACGCATTAAATATTGATTAAAACACTTGCACTGGAATATTCTCTCTATTTCTCGTGATCTTAATTTCAGAAGCTCTACAAGGCATAAAAAGAAAGAAAGAAAAACGTCCGTTTCAAAATTGAACGAGAAGATTACCTAAAACAACAGCTAATCTAATATTATCCTTATTCAAGACTATTCAAGTACCAAGTCGTCGAAAATCGAGAAATTTGAAATATGTACACAACTCGAGAGGAGGGACCATCTAGAGGTTAGATCTCTTCGGATATAAGTCGCTCCACTGGGTTTTTTACCCATACAGAGATTGTTGATCAAGTTTGACGTTCTTCTGAGAATACACATGACCCCATAGGATGTATACCACACACGTTGATGGTTTCGTGGTACGCGCTTAGATACGTTACAAACATATTTCTATATATACACACACATATTCTTTCTGTTTATAAAAAGATGAGAACAGATACCTACTGTTATTTTATACCACCTGAAACTACGTTTCATAATGTTATCATAGGCAGGTCGGAAATATTAACGTCGTCATTTACAAGAAAATTCTTTGTTCGTTTATGCTGTGTCCACCGTGGGGAATCGACACCCGAATTCTAGCGTTGTAACTCCGTCGTTCCACCGGAGAGACAGGAAGAAAATTCACGATTTGTTTTGATAAGTAATTGTTGTCCTTCGAAAACGTATGTACAAAGGATAATAATTCTAATACATTTTGACAACTTCAATCTCTCATTCAAAGAATTGAAGAATAAAGAAAAAGAAACAGTTAATTCAAGACTTTTAACACGACTTTGTTTTTTGTATCGTGATTTATGCATAGATTTAAGCGCCATCTCTACGAAGTCATGAATTTCTAAAGCGTTATAAGTGATAAGAAAATTTATTGGACACTAACTTACCTTGTTTTTAATAGAACGGTGAAGAAAATAAGATTTGAATACGTTTCTTTGAACATTGCCATTGTCGTGTAACAGTCATGCGCAGATAAAATAATATATGAGTGATGTCATAGACACAGCAGGGTCTGTGTAGTCAGAGGAGCTTGAACATCACAATCCATTTCAACTGTTCATAGAATAACGACCGATTTCTCCAGTACTATTCTGTAACGTCTTTGAAATTGAAAGTAGCGTTTGTCTCTTTCATTTTCTTTACTAACTGAAATATTCAGTCAGATCAGATGCTTGGACTGATGAACTAAACATTTTCGACTTGGGAAGTGTATCCACGTTACTATAGAAACTACACAAAGAGATATCTTCACTTCAACACATACAAGTTGACATCCTTTCTATCACAACGTTTTGCACTATCGACGTTAATGAGCTCAAGTCTTCTCACTGTATACTTTGTTAAGTTCCAAACCATTAGGTGTAACATTGTGAAACCATCAGGCAGGTGATGAATATTTTGGATAAACGTACGTTTAACTTTGATAAGCCTCTTGGTGTCCCAGCGGTAAGCTTAAAGGCTTGTAATTGTAGAGCTTGGAATTCGATCCTCGCGGCGACTGGAGCGCCATTGTGTAAAGTTGCGATGTAAAGAAAAAACAGCTAAACTTTCACAGGGAAACTTTGCACATGAAATTTACAGATGTTTTTAGGTTACACAGAGAGGGAATTTTTCTAGAGTAGTTCATATTTAGGAAAGTCTGATCAGTAATCTGACGCTCAAATTCACTAGAAGGAAACCATCATTATAATATCTACTACATAGGTAATGGAGGTCATAATATTAATATATTTGTTAAAATGAGCTGGGCGTGGCTTAGTGGCTGGCATGCAGACAGTGGATTCAGACGCAATGCTGCTGAGCACTTTCAGTTGCAAGTGCGTGATAAAAGTGACAGTCAATTCCATTATTGGGATAAAAAAAAGCCGGAAAAACTCTTGTTTTGACGAGTACTGCTGGCTTACTGCCTTCTCTTTGGTCAGTAGTTCAATATTAGGGATGGTTACACCTGAATCCTAGGGGTCGCTGACCTGGTCGTTTGATGAGGTACTAATCATGGTTGAAAATCTCAATATCATCTTTGTTTTAAAAAATGTGATAAAACATTTTAATTTGCTTTGTTTTGTTTAATTTCGCGCAAAGTTACTCGAGGGCTATCCGCCCTAGTCGTCCCTAATTTAGAAGTGACAGACCAGAAAGAAGGCAGCTAGTCAATACCACTCACCGCTAACTCTTGAGTTGATTTTTTTATACTAACGAAAACTGGGATAGACTGTTACATCATAATGTCCACATAGCTAAAAGGGCGAGTTTGTTCGATGACGGGATTCGAACCTGTGATACGCCGATTGGGATTCTAGCTCCCTGTCCATTTTGTTAGGAACCATAAAGATTTTGGACTTATATAGATCTATCTATAATGTTGTTTTTCATTATAGAATCTGTGATATCTGGTGACATGATGCTGTTGAATGTTTCACTGTTAGAGTTCTGTAATAACCTCAGCCTATCCATTCAGAAAGTTATAAGGAAACAATATTTATACAAACATATTTCCCACTGTCATTTCACATTTTCAATACCGTTAACTACCTCACATTGAAAACAATCTTGTGTATGTGCCTGGTACAACATTCAGTATGAAAAACTGATAATAAATTGGTTAAATCACTGATTTTCTAAACAAAATTTAAAAGATACGTGAGCAATAAATAGTAGGGTTAATTCTGATATTGATGGTACTTTGTTTAAATTATTTTTCATATTATTAAGGGTCGTGTAGTATAAGAGACCTACAAGTAACTGGTGCATAAACGCTTAAGAAAAACGTGTTTAGTGGGGCTCCCATAAGTAATTCTAGGGTTAACATGATTTTGACTTAACTGATCAAATCAAAGCAATCGTATTGATTAGGTTAACGATAACATAATATTACTAAACTCTAATACCAACTTTAAAGTTTTGCCAAGATTAAAGTTTTAAAAGCACTTAAATTGTTTAGTAGAAAACACTTTAAAGGATTTGCCGTGTTAATTGCCGAAATATGGTAAAACCAATCTTGAAAAACAGATTGTGATTTAAGCGTTTCTGTGAGGGTTTTCAATCAGCAATTATTAAACTTACACCCACGGTAATCACGACAAAATGAAGTATTAAAATTCGCCAAGTTTACAGTGTCTGAGCAACAAGATAAGACTTTCGCGGATCATGTAATTTCTCTGCAAATTTGAAAAAGATCTAGTTGGTGGATCATGTCATTATTGCTAGGCAGTGGTAGTCATTAATCTAAGATTTTCTCCTCTGTCCAAGATGGTTTAAAGAAGACAATTAGGAAACAAAGAACGCTTCTCGAATCACTCACAGATACGTGCTTGGAGGAGGGAACTAATTAGATTTATAACAGAACGTGGGATTCCCATATGAAAAAGGCCAGATAGTGAGGTTAACATCCTTTTAAAGAAGAAATCCCAAAAATCCAAATATGATTAGTGAGTCCAACTTCACTTCGAACTCTCTTTTCGAGATAAAACGTTTTTTATAACTAATGTGTTAAAAGTAAGAATTGTAATTACTGTAGGATATTGCAATGAAAAGTCATCCAAGTAATGTGATTACAAGAAAGGTGAAATCCCTAAGACCCGTGCATTTTCCTCTAAGTGCACAAACCCAACACGCCGTTTCTCAGAGTCAATTCTAAAACAAGGTACTTCTCTAATGATCCACTCCACTATAAAACAGGCTTTACGCACGAGGCCTATCAATAAATAACTCCGTCAGAAGTAAATCTGTGCTCTGCGAATATGACTTCCGTTTCTTCCTGGTTACATAAGGTAAACAAGTCTATAACTCACACACGGAAATATATTAGGCAGTTTTTCTACTTTGCTAAACCTTGCCAGAGGTCGTCCAGTGAATAGATACTCACCTTTACAACACTAAAACGATCTTGTTGTTATAAAGCCTACGTATGTTAGTATTCGCTGTAGTTTGTTGACCACGTGTCTATTTTTAATATATTGTTGGCCCGTCATGGCCAGGTGGTTAGGGCTCTCGACTCGCAATCTGTGGGTAGCGGGTTCGAATCCCCATGACACCAAACATGCTCGCCCTTTCAGCCGTGGAGGCGTTATAATGTGAAGGTCAATCCCACCATTTGTTGGTAAAAGAGTAGCCCAAGAGTTGGCACTGGGTGGTGATGACTACCTGCCTTCCCTCTAGTCTTACACTGCTAAATTAAGGGGCCTCGTGTAGCTTTGCGCGAAATCCATAACATTAGTATATTGTTTTCTATATTCAAACTACAAAAACAAAACCAAAACCTCTTCCTTTTCAATATGCTATTTTCAATGACAAAATTCACGTGTCTGTTTTTTTCAACATACTGTTTGAAATGTTAAAGGACAAGTTAATTTGTTATTCCAATTGGTCAACATAATTATTTATATATCACTGGTTAATCCTTATTTGTTTTTCTTATGAAACTTTTTTTAATTCGATAATCCGCGACTCTAGAAGCTAAAAAATAAAGTATAACATGAAGTAAAAAAACAAAACAAAAAGGTTTACTGCCTTACAAACAAACTAAAACACGTATGACGAAAGGAACTCGTCCGGACACGTTTTCTTTGAAAATAATTTAATATTTATTATGCTGACGATTATTTTTTCACTATTAGTTAAGTTGCTGGAACATGTTAATACTGTCCGGCTAACCTTTACGCACTCGCTTAATTAGACAAAAGGCGTCAAAGCTGATCGTACTCGCATCGATGGATTTCACAGATATGAGGTCGAAACTAAATGATGAAAACGGACGTTTATTTCAAGGTGCGACTGTAAACATACGAACTTCTGGTTTGTGAGCCTTCGTTCGCTGTCTGGTGCGTTGTTAATAGTACCAGGAGGTATACCTAATTTTATTAAAATCAATTTTTGAGTCGGAGGGTTCTCTTTCGATCCACATTCTTCACTTTGCAAATGAGAGTATTGGTTTTGATTGACTTGAAGTTTAGTTTCGGAGCCCATTGTTGTGTTAAAAGTTCTGCTGTGCTTGTATTTTTGCTTTCTCGGAAAATATTGAAGAATCCTTCTTCGAAATTTTGTCTTTTGGCTCTACATCGTTTTAAGATTTCTTTGTATGAATATTTATCTTCTGAAAAAGAGATATCTAACTACTAGTCAAGTTTGAAGATATTTTACGAGTCCATTCAGTGCACTTTTTCTTATGCGTGTAGTATAGTTGCCAGTTTCACACATGATGAAAGTTTTAAAATTATTTCGGTATTCGCTAACGTACATGTGTTTGAATAACCCACAAAAGACCTTCATTATATACCCGTGTATTTACACACAAACATACACATACATATATGTATTTATATAGATCTGAAGATTCTGGAATCCAAGAAACCAAAAGAAAAAAAAACAAATCAAGAATAACGCCTTTTGAGATTCACTGACTGTTCCTTATTTCCTACAATTGTTCTGTGTACTAGGAGAACGCGTCTCACATCGTGGGTTGCCTTTAAAAGAATTTCGGCGAATAAAGAATGCTCTGTATAAAACTGCTTAGGGGGTTGGTTTTATAAACAGGCCCGACAAGTCTGATGGTAGGTGTTTAGGGGAAATCCCCCAGGGTACACAAATCTCATTGGATTCTCCTTTCTCCGCGAGCAAAAACTTGCGGAACACATAGAGGTGGAAGTCTCAGGAGGCCCGGAAAGAAAAAGTGCAGTCACAAAGAAGGTAATCAAAATAACATAAAACCCACAGGAAAGACTAAGTTTTCTATATGCACACGAAGTCCCTTTAAATTCAAGAGCAAAGAGCATTTTACAAATGCGAAAAGTGAGCACGAAAACTGTAGCGGAGGCAGGAATGCGCCGGCTATATTCCTCAGAGTATTCTCACGCGCCTAAGGAAAGTGCGCTTAGCAACATGCAAAAAACTACTACAGATGCTTTAGAAAGTAGCTCTAACATTGTGCTTGCTGGCTGGTATGAGAGCGCCGTACTGTATGTGTGTGTGTGTGGCGGGGTTGGGGGTTGGAAAGGGCGATGATAAATTCATTCTGCTCACATACGCTTTAGTTGACTGTATGAAATTCTAGACAGGATTAATACAGATAAATTGTCGTGGAACAGAGAACAATTATTTCATAGTCTTGATGAGGATCAACTATAAAGATTAAGTGGTGAAATAAAATCTTTAATTTCCTTCTTTATGCTCCCTGTCATATACGATCCCCCTACAGACTGACTAATGGCATAACTTTAAACAACTGTTGTCTTAATGACAGGACAAGTTATAAATCTGTATACAGACCAGCACCTTCTCCCGTTTATTGGTTCAGCGGTAAGTCTGCCCGTTGTGTAGTTTTGTGCTTAACAACAACAACAACCAAAACAAAGGCAAACCAGGTATATACTGTTATCAGTGTCTTTCGCTGTTTCATTACAAATGATGAAATTATTATGTCTGACTTAAATTTATCCTTAATTGCATAGTTAAACGGCGAGTGAGGCGAATTTCTACCTCTTCTTTATACCCTTTTAATTAGTATCTAGTAATACCTGTACACAGAGGAAACAGTTAAGATAGTTAAGTTATATAATTATTAAGTGTCAGTTTTTCCACAAAAAACATGACCTAGGTTTGTAGCCAAAACAATTTTGGAGTATTACTATTTTCGGTTTTCAGAGGTGTAGCCAAAGGTTAGTCTCTGTTTACTGTCATGGACAATCAGAGGTGTAGCCAAAGGTCAGTCCCTGTTTACTGTCATGGACAATCAGAGGTGTAGCCCAAGGTTAGTCTCTATTTACTGTCATGGACAATCAGAGGTGTAGCCAAAGGTTACTCACTGTTTACTGTCATGGACAATCAGAGGTGAAGCTCAAGGTTAGTCTCTATTTACTGTCATGGACAATCAGAGGTGTAGCTCAAGGTTAGTCTCTATTTACTGTCATGGACAATCAGAGATGTAGCCAAAGGTTACTCACTGTTTACTGTCATGGACAATCAGAGGTGTAGCTCAAGGTTAGTCTCTATTTACTGTCATGGACAATCAGAGGTCTAGCCAAAGGTTAGTCTCTGTTATTGTCATGGACAATACGAGAGTGTAGCCAAAGGGTTAGTCTCTTGTTACTGTCATAGG
>NW_013672876.1:12020-15839 GCF_000517525.1 Limulus polyphemus
GAGGTGTAGCTCAAGGTTAGTCTCTATTTACTGTCATGGACAATCAGAGATGTAGCCAAAGGTTACTCACTGTTTACTGTCATGGACAATCAGAGGTGTAGCTCAAGGTTAGTCTCTATTTACTGTCATGGACAATCAGAGGTCTAGCCAAAGGTTAGTCTCTGTTTATTGTCATGGACAATCAGAGGTGTAGCCAAAGGGGTTAGTCTCTGTTTACTGTCATAGGCAATAAGAGGTGTAGCCACAGGTTAGTCTCTGTTTACTGTCATGGGCACTCAGAGATCTAGCCAAAGGTTAGTCTCTGTTTACTGTCATAGGCAATAAGAGATATAGCCAAAGGTTAGTCTCTGTTTACTCTCATGGGCACTCAGAGATCTAGCCAAAGGTTAGTCTCTGTTTACTGTCATAGGCAATAAGAGATATAGCCAAAGGTTAGTCTCTGTTTACTGTCATAGGCAATAAGAGATATAGCCAAAGGTTAGTCTCTGTTTACTGTCATGGGCACTCAGAGATGTAGCCAAAGGTTAGTCTCTGTTTACTGTCATAGGCAATAAGAGATATAGCCAAAGGTTAGTCTATGTTTGCTGTCATGGGCACTCACAGATCTAGCCAAAGGTTAGTCTCTGTTTACTGTCATAGGCAATAAGAGATCTAGCCAAAGGTTAGTCTCTGTTTACTGTCATGGGCACTCACAGATCTTGTTGTCTCTGTCAATATAGTTGATCCTTGTTGTCTCTGTCAGTATAGTTGATCCTTGTTGTCTTTGTCAGTACTGATGATCTTTGTTGTCTCTGTCAATATAGTTGATCCTTGTTGTCTCTGTCAGTATAGTTGATCTTTGTTGTCTCTGTCAGTACTGTTGATCTTTGTTGTCTCTGTCAATATAGTTGATCCTTGTTGTCTCTGTCAGTACTGTTGATCTTTGTTGTCTCTGTCAGTACTGGTGATCCGTATTATCTCTGTCAGTACTGTTGATCTTTGTTGTCTCTGTCAATATAGTTGATCCTTGTTGTCTCTGTCAGTACTGTTGATCCTTGTTGTCTCTGTGAGTACTGTTGATTTTTGTAGTCTCTGTCAGTACTGCTGATCCCTGTTGACTCTGTCAGTACTGTTGATCCTTGTTGTCTCTATCAGTATTGTTGATTTTTGTAGTTAACTGGTGAGGACAAAACGCTACCTAGTGTGGAGAGTGTCAAACGTTATACATATGCCTTTCAGCAATAGCTTATTCACGATGACACAGATAATCGATGCTGTTGCAACTGAACAGTAGTTTTATCCACGTTGTGGAACCTGCAAAAAAAAGGCACCTTGATAGCAAACACATGAGTCATCATAACGGGCGTCCTACCACACACGTGCGTATAATAGTCTTCTAGCAAGGTGCATGTATGACTTATATCATAACGTATCTGGTCGTGTAAAAAAACGTTTCTGTTACTAGCTGTCCTCAGTTCGTTTTACATCCTTGGCAATAGAAACACCGAATCTTTACTACTGTAAGTAAAGAAGCTCTAATGTAACTCAATGTTTTAACGTGAAGAACATATATATAATATTAAGAACTGCAGCAGAGTGACATATGTAGAAATACATATATATTTTACTGTTAATTACATAGTAAACTTTTTGTTTAATGCTGAAGTGATGTTTTTTTTATACAAAATCACAGTATTTCGTGTTTTCATTCTAAACGTCAACTAATAGAAATGACTAGGGTCCAGGAATAGAGATTCCTGGTTTACAAATGCTTACAAAAGAAAGGGCCGTCATATACGCGATTACTCTTGACCAAATAGCGGGGCGGTACTGTAGTGCTATTAAACATCTCCACAGCTGATGATGGCTTAAACCTTGGACCTCTTTATCCGTAGCTGAGAACGCTAACCGCTTAGTCACACCTAACTAAAAATTATCGAACCTGATGACTGGCCCTAGTTTGGAAGTATGTCATAAACCGTTCTGTGCTTTTGATAATATAAGCTCGGTAAACAACACTTGTTAAATATGTGTGCAGTTATACTACACGTTTTGTTATTTTAGCCAAAAAAAAATAATGTATTTATTACGTAAAATCAACCATCCAGATTGACAAAAATAAATAAATCAAGTAAGCCGAACTCAATAAAGTAAACACTGATCAAAACCAAGTTTGTGAAGTAAGGATTAGAACAACTGATTAATTATTAACAGAGTAGCCTCCCATTGGATTCCTAAATCACATGCTATACAAAAATGAAAAACAAGTCAATTCAAAGAAAATGATTTCACAAGAACCGTCGTGAAACTTTGATATATATATATTTAAATGCGAGTGGTGACCAGCATTAGTTAAAGGAATTGTCATTTAATATCTAGATCCCCTTGGTAAAATAACTATAAAAAAATCCTTTCTGTAAAAGAAGTTTAGAAACAAATAGTAATAAGCTTTTGTTGTTAAGCGCAAAGCTGCACAACGGACTATGTATATGCGCTGTTCTAATCGCAGGAATCGAGCACCGGATTTAAGCAATATAAGTCATCAACCTTCCCGATAGGCCACAGAACCAACCATATTAGTTTTTTTTTTTACATCTGTTGGGAAGATAGGTTTTTAATTACTGTTCCAATACTTCTACACAAAACAATGTTCGATAGTGTCCTTATATTTGTTTTCAGCTCTGATTATTTAACTCACGTATCACGTATGTGTGTGTGTGTGTGTGACAAACTGTAATTTCAGGATCTTTGGAGTATCCGAATAGCTAAACAAAAAACAACTTACTAATTCCAGTGGAGGAGAATATTAATGTTAAACCAACCATCGCTTTGGTAACAAGATCATACATATTAATTAATTTATTCATACCAAAGCGTATATTCTCAAAATTGGATTATATGGATTTATCCTAAGTGTGATATTGTTTGTGTTAGTTGCGTGCGTGTTAAACGTGATTAGTGACAGAACTGGACGTCTTGTTAGTGTAATAAATCATTAGTCAGTGTTCAACAAACCTTCCGTTTTGTTTTTTGTTTTCTATTTTCGTTGTGATAAGAAAGAAGTTAACAAAAGTGTATCTGTGGGCTGTGACTTCGTATTGAATATTAGCTGTCTTTCTATTTCAGAATATAATTGAGTCAACACGAGCGCTCGCGTGAACTTAGTAATATTATTTGTTTGTTGAATTTCTTGCAAAGTTATATGCGCTAACCGTCTCTAATTTAATATTGATATACCAAAAGGAAGGGCGCCGACTCTTGGACTACTCTTTTATCAAGGAATAATGGGATTGACCGTCACATTATAACGCCCCCACGGCAGAAAGAACGAGCACGCTTTAGATGCAGATATTCTAGTTTAATGTCTGCGTGAATTTTGCCACTTTTAATATCAATTAACCTTCCCTTCTCCCAAATTATATTGACACAAATTATGCTTTGAATTTATGCATTACACTATTCACACCCCGCCAATGACGTCATTTAGTGTCGGCATTATTAGACAAAATTAAAATGTATTGATATGATAGATATTGTGCTGATGGTCGCAAGAGTCTTCACCAACCGGTTTGTAAAGGCAATGCCTGAGGACAATGTCGTTAGTCTTTCTTTCTTTGGTCACTGATAAATTCACAAACTTGTTTGTAAAGGCAGTGCCTGAGGACAATGTCGTTAGTCTTTCTTGTTCGGTCACTGATAAATTCACAAACTTGTTTGTAAAGACAGTGGTTGAAGTCAATGTCGTCAGTTTCTCTTTATTCGATCATTGATAAATTCACAAACTTGTTTGTAAAGGCAGTGCCTGAGGACAATGTCGTCAGTTTCTCTTTGTTCAGTCAC
>NW_013672876.1:16419-19386 GCF_000517525.1 Limulus polyphemus
ACTGATAAATTCACAAACTTGTTTGTAAAGACAGTGGTTGAAGTCAACGTCGTCAGTTTCTCTTTATTCGATCATTGATAAATTTATAAACTTTTTTGTAAAGACAGTGGTTGAAGTCAATGTCGTCAGTTTCTCTTTATTCGATCATTGATAAATTCACAAACTTGTTTGTAAAGACAGTGGTTGAAGTCAATGTCGTCAGTCTCTCTTTATTCGATCAATGATAAATTCACAAACTTGTTTGTAAAGACAGTGGTTGAAGTAAATGCCGTCAATCTCTTTATTCGATCAATGATAAATTCACAAACTTTTTTGTAAAGACAGTGGTTGAAGTCAATGTCGTCAGTTTCTCGTTACTCGATCAACGATAAATTCACAAACTTGTTTGTAAAGACAGTGGTTGAAGTCAACGTCGTCAGTTTCTCTTTATTCGATCATTGATAAATTCACAAACTTGTTTGTAAAGACAGTGGTTGAAGTCAATGTCGTCAGTCTCTCTTTACTCGATCAACGATAAATTCACAAACTTGTTTGTAAAGACAATGGCTGAAGTCAATGTCGTCAGTCTCTCTTTATTCGATCAATGATAAATTCACAAACTTGTTTGTAAAGACAGTGGTTGAAGTCAATGTCGTCAGTCTCTCTTTATAGAACCACTGCGAAACTGCGTTTTCAGTAATAGATTTTCGCTACGCCACAACATAATATTGAAATTCCAAAAACAAACACGATGAAAAGCTGACAACCAAATAGGTTATAATTAATTTCCAAACTATAGATAATTTATCAAACTGAAGCCCAGGATAAAGAAGTATTGTATAAATAAAAATACCACAATGAAGAAAGATTATTTCAGCCATTTAGTTCATCCTATTTCACTTGTGTAGAGAATGTTTCTAAGCCACAAAAAAATAACTCAATAATTTGTGTGATTGTATTTCGGGCAAAGCTACGCAAGAGCCTTCTGCGCTAATTGTATATAATTTTGAAATAATAGAAAGGTAGTTAGTCAACACTACCCACCGCCAACTCTTGGGCCACCCCTTTTACCAACAAAAAAATCACAAAAAAAAACGAGTCGGACTGATCGTCATATCCTAATGCCCCTAGGGCTGAATTAACGAGTATATCTGAGGACGAGATTTGAACTCGTGAATCGTACATTGCAAGTCAAGCGTCCTAACCACCAGGCCACGTTAGAACCGTAATTTTGTATCAAGGCGACCGAGGACTACATTAGGTGTACTGAAGACAAGAGTGGAGCCAAGTGTCACATAATGTAAAAATGTAAAGCCACCCACGATTAGGACCATCAGAAAGCCTGATTACACAAATTAACTGAAAGGAGGTAGGGGGCTATTGAAATTATCTTATAACAGTGGTTTTAGCTTTTTTATAGCTAATATATTATAAACTCCGATTGTTCTCTAATAATTTTGTGCAAGTATTGAAGCAACTTATAATGAGAAAATTAGCTCTGTAACAATGACTTTAACTTGTAATATCCTGTTATCAGAGCTAACCATGCGTCTAGGAACAGGATACTACAAGTTAAAGTCATTGTTGATCCTAGACGCATGGTTAACTCCGCAACAATGACTTTAGCTTGTAGTATCCTGTTATCCTAGACGCATGGTTAGCTCTGCAACAATTACTTTAACTTGTAATATCCTGTTATCCTAGACGCATGGTAAAGAAATTTGTGGAAGAAGGGAGGGAAGGGAAGGGGAAAAAGTGAAAAATAATAACAAATGGCTGTCAGAAAAGAAAGATATAAAAAAAAACTTAAAAAGAAAAGAAACGTATGATCAGATACATGAAAACGTCGGGCAACATTACATTATTTATTTATTTAATCTGCAAGACACTCCACACCATTAGTCGAAATTAGATCACTATTTACTCAATTTCATGGGATACATACTTGACTAGAAGCCCATATATGTGCTCTAGATAAGCTAGCTACAGTAGACAAAACACGATCAATAGACATCTTCTTGTTGCTCTAAGAAACACAGCTCAAACTCTCAGTTCTGTCTGTTCCCCCGGTCGGTCAGAGATAAGTTTCCAAACTTACAATGCTGTAACCTGTGGTTCGATTCCCCATTGTGGACGGAGAGCAGATGGCTCAAACGTTCTTATAGAGCTTCCTGCGTTTATTATATTCATACTTACATAGTTAATGAGCTCAGTTCGCCATTTCCCGGGAAATCTCACGAGATCTGTGATAATTTCGCGGCTCTCTTAGTAGTCATACTATACCAGTAGGTTGGATGGAATCAGACTCCACGCTTCAGTGATTTGACAAAAGAAATTCACATTCCATACAGTAGCCAGTCAATCTCTGTCCACTAGCTTTGAAATTTATGCATTAAAATATTCACGCACCGCCAATCCAACCACTACTACCACCAGGGGGCACGTACAGTTGTAAAAGTTGTTTACTTACAAAAAAGGAAAGGATGGTGCTGAATGTCAGATCGCATCACGAAAAGAAATTCTAACCATTTGTATTACATAAAATGAAAATGTTAATCCTTACTATTCTTACTGGAGGATCTTGAACACGTTACAGCCCTCTGGCGATCATTAAGAGAAATTCTCAGGTGCACCGACAAAGAAATATTTTACATTCGTTTATTTATTAATTTTTTTTTTTACATTTAATATGGAAAAGGACGTTAGAAGAAAAAGAACTACTTGGCTGGAAATAATATGAAGGCTGCCAATCTGGAAAGTAAGCTGTATTTAAAATATTGAAAAATGACGATAATCATTTTACAGAAACCAGACATTCATTCTCTGCGCTGACCTCGGGATTAATTGTATGGTAACAAGTCAAAGATCCATAAAAAAAACACAAGAATGTATAGAACTTTTTAACGATACATAAAATGAGTCTATAAATATAGTAATTTCTGTGTTTGATTTAAAGAAAGCTACATTAGACTACCTGCTATGTCCACC
>NW_013672876.1:20367-28213 GCF_000517525.1 Limulus polyphemus
CATTGCTGGAGGGGGGGGGCGTGAATTATGAAAAAAAAAGCAGGAAAATCGAAATCCTGATCAAGAATCCAATAACATAGGTGTGTTGGCGTGGGGGGGGGGGACGTGATTGATTACAAAACTAAATCGGTACTGAAGTCGGGACTCAAAATACATAATTGAAAATCAAAGACAGTAGACTGGTTCAAAAACAAAACTCCACCGAAGCTTGCGTGAAATAAGATAACAATACGTAAGGTTATATAAAACGTGTAATATTTAATACACAGGGTAGGGAAAAACATGCACTGTCCTAAGTAGGATGTCATTGGTCAGAAGTCCAGGTTTTAGCATAAAGTGAAACCAGTTGTAACATGCACAGTACAGTGCTGGCGATTTAGAAAAAAAAAAAAAACAGTCTGAAAGAAATTTAATGTAAGTACATGAATGATGTACAACTGAACCTGTGGTGATGCTGGGCCATCCTACCTTCATGTGTACAGACTGGGCATTGAGGAGAGTGAAGACTCAACACGGCCCAGTACCAGGTATTAGCCAAACTACACTTCATGTGAGGATACTAAAAAAAACTGACACTGAATCTTACATATATGTGAGTTGATACTACAGAAAGTCTACTAGAAGCAGACCACTGGTCATATGATACTATAAATGCAAACCAACAGAGGAGGAGCCCTCCAGTGGGTCAGCAACGAAAAAATCCGAGGCTCATTTTTCTGGAGGACAGGGTACAGATAGTCCATTGTGGAGCTTTGCACTAAAACAACTGACCAGCAAGTGTACATATAAAGAACCACACCATCGTGGAAGAACTGACCAGCAATGCACATATAAAGAACCACACCATAGGGGAAGAACTGACCAACAAGTGTACATATAAAGAACCAAACCATCGTGGAAGAACTGACCAACAAGTGTACATATAAAGAACTACACCATCGTGGAAGAACTGACCGACAAGTGCACATATAAAGAACCACACCATCGTGGAAGAACTGACCAGCAAGTGTACATATAAAGAACCACACCATCGTGGAAGAACTGACCGACAAGTGTACATATAAAGAACCACACCATCGTGGAAGAACTGACCAACAAGTGTACATATAAAGAACCACACTATAGTGGAAGAACTGACCAACAATGCACATATAAAGAACTACACCATCGTGGAAGAACTGACCAACAAGTGTACATATAAAGAACCACACCATTGTTGAAGAAGTGACCAACAAGTGTACATATAAAGAACCACACTATCGTGAAGAACTGATCAACAAGTGTACATATAAAGAATCACACCATCGTGGAAGAACTGATCAAGAAGTGTACATATAAAGAATCACACCATCGTGGGAGAACTGATCAAGAAGTGCGCATATAAAGAACCTCAACATCGTTGAAGAACTGACCAACAAGTGTGCATATAAAGAACCCCACCATCGTTGAAGAACTGACCAACAAGTGTGCATATAAAGAACCCCACCATCGTTGAAGAAGTGACCAACAAGTGTGCATATAAAGAACCCCACCATCGTTGAAGAAGTGACCAACAAGTGTACATATAAAGAACCCCACCATCGGGCACGAACTGATCAACAAGTGTACATATAAAGAACCAAACCATCGTGGAAGAACTAATCAACAAGTGTACATATAAGGAGAACTTTAACCTCTCCACCCTAATGTAACAGCCAGTCATCACAAATACTTCATTCTATAATGTTTTGATTTTGATATGTTCTGTTGTATTTTGTTTTATGATTCTGATTTTGATAAGTTTCTCAATATTTTGTGTTATAAAATGTTTATTTAGTATTCTGAGTTTGATACCCTTTATTTTTTGTTGTAAAAGATTTATTTTGTATTCTGATTTTGATATGTTCCCATTTATTTTGTGTTATAAAATGTTTATTTAGTATTCTGAGTTTGATATGTTTCCATTTATTTTGTGTTATAAAATGTTTATTTTGTATTCTAATTTTGATATGTTTTACTTCCATTCGATTTCGTACCCTTGAATTCAACGTAATTTTCAGGTTTTCTGTTTGTGTTTTGTTTGTTTCTCAGTGGGCAAGTGATAAGTTTACTCGCTTAAAACGCCAAAAATCCAGGATTCGATTCCTCGAACTGGACATAGTACATGTAATCCATTATGTAGCTTTGCGATAAAGTAACCAAGCCTATTTTATTTTGAATTAAGTTTGTGCTGCCAATGTACATGTGTATATCGTTTTTAGTAATTTAAAAGGGTTTGTTTAGTAACTATAATTGTGACATGTTTTTATTTCTAGTTGTATCATAAAGGGTTTATTGTGTTTAGTTTTATTCTGTGATGTCCATTTTACTTTGCTTTTGTGGTTTGTGCATATGATTTATGTGAAAGATTCATTTTGCCATTGTATTACATTATGTTAAGCCTTTTTCTAAGTTTTCACTATGATCTTTCCTGTACAAAAATTATTTATTTGCGTTGTTGTGTATGTGCTCTACAGGGTTGAAAGTAAGTTACACTGCAAGTTGTTTTAATTGCATTTTAAATTTTAAAATTAAAGAAGGTCTGAAGATAAATGGTAGAGGCAAAGCGTAGTCTGAAAGTATTCCAGGTCCTTTCTACTTCTTTTATTTTGTAAAGTGAACTCTTTTATCTAAAATCTTTCAAACTTTATAATGGTATGTAGTTTTAACTGTAAAACAGTGGCCAGGGAGGTGGCTAAGTTCCTCTCACCTCAGTTACCGGTTGTTCTGGATCATTCACCTAGCAGAACATAATATGTGAAAGTAGATAGCGATCTTTTCCATTGGCGGATCGGATGTTGCCTAAAGGATACAACCTCTATCAGTTAAAATCAAAGAACACGGCTTAACTTTACATAAGATTTTCTGTCCAGCCTCCTGTTAATCTGTGGATCCTATCTGAATAGTTGTGGGAGACATCAGTGCACCTTAGAATACGACATAATAACTTTATGCACCAACAACCACATTAGAACCTAAATATTCTGATAATTGTCAGCACTATGTGTAAAAAAGCCAATCACATTTCATTGTAAGTTCGTTTAGATGTTTTCTATAATGGTTTGAACTAAAAACGTGGCGCTAAACACAGTAGAACATTACAGTAACTCATAATTTACTGTAGCAGCCTACTACCATTACCACAGCCTTATCAACTATTCTACAGTATCATCATCTATGTTTAAATCCAGCTCTGCCACTGCATTGTACAATATCAAAACAAGTCAATAGTTTGTTTCATAAAAACAATATATAAATGAACAGCTCTATGAAATGTTGAAGTAGAGCATCCATGTATACCTTGGCCACATTTTGACCTCTAACCTTTGGTGTCGACAAATAAGCAATGTTATTATTCAAAGATTGTTGCCATGCTACTGATCTCATCTCCATTACGTGTTATCACTAGTAAAATCTTCTCCATCCCAGCCTGCATTGTTAATAATATTTTTGGTTTGCGGTCCTGGCAATTGGTCAAAGATGTTTGTCGCTGCTTCTGCTACTTAGCAAATAGTTGGGTCACGTTGCTCTTGATCTCAGATATTGTACTTATGTCGTCGGTCTGCCTCTAATCCCATGAGCGTCTGTTCAGCTGAAAGTTTCTGTGAATTACCAGCAACAACATGATCAAAAAAATATATTATTTTCTCTCTGTAAGACTCGATATTTTTCGCATCACTCTGAGCTCCGTTGTTTGGAAGTTTAACATATCCAGAGGTAAAATATCTCCAAAGGTCAAAATGTACTGGGTTCCCCACAATGCTCGTACATATTTTTTTTTTACATGCCCCTTTAAGCCCCTAATACACTTTGACCAAAATAGATGTGTATACGCATATTTTCAATCTAGAAGTTTATTTATACTGAGAAGCGTTTATATATTTATTGTAATATACTTCTTATTGATTGATAAAACATGTGAAATATGAAATTAATCATATTTACAAAGTCGGACAAACATGGACACCTTTTCACGTGAACTGGCTGTTAAAGTAAAGGAATATGTACATGATAGGAATATGTATATATATATATATATAAGAAAGACACTGATTTACCATCTCTACTGGGATTGATCTTATTGGTTCTAAAGCTAAACCGGAAATGAAAATTCAACAAGCGAGCACGTTACTTCAACTAGGCAATAAATTACACGCAAACAAACCCAAAGGCACTTCAATCTCCATAACAGGTATCGTGATGACGGCAATCAAATATGAACAGAAAATTACAAACTGAAATTCCTTAGAGTTTTACGGTCAAACTTGATGAATAATTTTTAGAAAGTTTCAATTTTTTTTTTACTTTTTCTGTAGAAATTGTTTAGTCTAGAACTGGGAAGAAACTCCTTGGAATTGTACAGAAAAACCTGATAAATGATTTTGAGAAAGCTTTAAGGTTTCTTCTGTTTACACGGTTTGTTTAGTTTAGAACTTTGGTAAGAGTTGCGTTAGGGAGAGGAACATTAATACGAAAACTGTTCTAAATATAATAGTAAAATCACTAGATATCTCTGAGAAAAATATATTTTGATGTTCATATTGATCTCTACAAAAAATATGGTTCCGTGGATGTAAAATAAGCTCTGATGTTTCTGTTATAACGTGAGCTAACCACGTTCTGAAGGCTGTTCACGATCACGTGCTTTCACCTCAGCCTCGTGACTACGATTATGTTTAGCATGAGGCATATGGAAGAATTGATTCTTTTCCAGCAGTAGTTAGAACGAGCTAAAGAGATTTAATGTTACGAGTTGTGGTTCAGTAATCTAATTTAGACAATTAGAACCACTGGTAAACAGGCCAGTAAGGGCCGGAGTTAAATCACACACACACAACATTCGGTACACGTTAAGCGAAGCAAATTCCTTGTTCCTTTTCCTTCAGTATAGTGGGTTTTGTACTTCTGGCACTAACAGTTAGACAATCATAAGTGGCTTAAATTCCTCCCATTTGTCTCTGTAATCGGATGAAAAACATTTAAAAACAGTTTAGTAGCTTTGTTGGACTAAGGTTTCATTAATTAACATCTGATCAAAGCAAGCTGTTTACATAGACCATATAACTAAAAAAAAAAATCAACCTGGTAATGAGTAAACCTAATTCAATAAACTATTCGTACGCTCTTTCTTTCTAGTCCAACTTTACCATGTATATTTCTAATCCAATTTATCCACTGACCATTCAAATCCAACTTATCCATGGATGATTCGAATCCAACTTATCCATGGACCATTCAAATCCAACTTATCCATGGACTTGGAATCATCCATGGATAAACTGGATTCGAATCATCCCTGGATAAGTTGAATTTGAACAGTCCATGGATAAGTTGGATTCGAATCATCCATGGATAAGTTGAATTTGAATTTTCAACTTATCCACAGATGATTCTAATCCAACTTATCCATGGATGATTCGAATCCAACTTATCCATGGACTGTTCAAATTCAACTTATCCAGGGATGATTCGAATCCAGTTTATCCATGGATGATTCCATTTCAACTTATCCACAGATGATTCTAATCCAAGTTATCCATGGATGATTTTAACTTAACGTATCCATGGATGATTCTAATCCTATAATACTAGTAATATTCTGAAGTTTGCTGCATAATTTACGTGTCTAATAATCTAGAGAACAAGTATAAAATTAAACCATCTTTATTTAGATTAATAGTAAGTTAAATATATTGCATGGCCTAGCGGTTAGTAGGACATAATATGGATCGAAAGGTACAAGGTTCGAGCCGAATTAGTTCCGCATTTTTAGCTGCGATGGCGTTATTGTTGTGATAGCTATCGCGATATTCGTTAAGTGCAGCTGTGTAGGCGGTTGGTGTTGCTGACTAATTTCCCTCCTTCTCCCTATAGTCAACAGTTCTTAATTAGGGATGGCTATGCCTGAATCTAGGGGGTCTCTGAACTGGCTCTTTAGCCCAAATGTAGCGCAAGGTGTCACTCGGGTTTAAGATACGACAAATCAGCCTTGATCTGGTTTATTGATCAGGCGATGTGGTCAAACATACAGTAACAAAATTATTAATGTTATGCATCCCCCTTTCTCACAATTAAACATGACAATCCAGATATTAAGTTTAGAAAAAACGACCTTTATACTCCAGATACATTTTTTTTATTGTGTTTGTTAACAAAAATACAAACAAACTGAAGATAATGGAAGAACATTGATGTCAAACGAATATACATCCTCATTCATTTGATTTTTTTCTGAAACCTACGTTTTTTAATCTTAAAACATGTGTTATGGTCTTTCTTTTATGTATTGTGTTATGACGTTTTGTGAAAAAAATCTGTACATGATGGAGAAAAATGGATATCATTTTCGGATTCAGCGTACAGAAATTACTGAAGAACACGTAAAAATTTCAAGACAATAAAATCATCACAGGCCTGTGTAATCTTTACCACCAGTGGCTCAACGGTAAGCTTGAGGGCTAATAACTCTAAAGTTCAATCTTCACGGTTTACATAGCGCTTAAACACAACAAACAAACTCTGTTGTTAGGTTGCTTTATACGGTAGCCAATGGGTTAAACGTAAATTAAAAACTGGCATATTGTGTATTTGTAATAGTGGGTTAAAAGTAAGTTGAAAAACTGGCATATTATGCATTTGTAATAGTAGGTTAAAAGTAAGTTGAAAACTGGCATATTATGCATTTGTAATAGTGGGTTAAAAGTAAGTTGAAAAACTGGCATATTATGTATTTGTAGCAGTGAGTTAAAAGTAAGTTGAAAAACTGGAATATTATGTATTTGTAATAGTAGGTTAAAAGTAAGTTGAAAAACGGGCATATTATGCATTTGTAATAGTGGGTTAAAAGTAAAATTGAAAACTGGCATATTATGTATTTGTAATAGTGGGTTAAAACTAAGTTGAAAAACTGGAATATTATGTATTTGTAGCAGTGAGTTAAAAGTAAGTTGAAAAACTGGAATATTATGTATTTGTAATAGTAGGTTAAAAGTAAGTTGAAAAACTGGCATATTATGTATTTGTAATAGTGGGTTAAAAGTTAAAAACTGGCATATTATATATTTGTAATAGTGGGTTAAAGTAAGTTGAAAACTGGAATATTATGTATTTGTAATAGTGGGTTAAAAGTAAGTTGAAAAACTGGCATATTATGTATTTGTAGCAGTGGGTTAAAAGTAAGTTAAAACCAACATATTATGTATTTGTAGTAAAATATGTTCATATCACCGAAACTGACTTTGTACGCATGCAGCAAACGATAAGTGATTAAGCGAAACATGATTTCCTGCTGTCTAAACTAAGATAATTATTGTAATTTACAAATTCATTTCGTTCACGTCACGATTAGTGCACGGCCTAGTGGTTAGCGTGCCAGTATGTGACTCTGAGAGTCCATGGTTCGCAACCCGTTACCGGGACCAAATTCTGCTCCGCATTTTGGTGTCGTGGATGCGTTATAAGAGTGACGGTCAAATACGACTATTCGGAGGGACAAGAATTCAAAATGAGGGAAATATATGTGCAGATATACATCGGTTTAACGAACAAACATTGAAACACTTCATCTACTTAACTATGTGGCTTTTCTGGCTGAAGATAAAAAAAAACAAAGTCGGGAGACAGTTGCGTGCTTTGTGTGTGTGAGAGAATAAATGTGTGCTGCCTAAGGGTTATTCTGTGACAAACAATACTATTGTTCATTCCATAGGTATAAAAAGTTCACACCGTGTTAACTACAAACCGCTTTTTATGCCCCCCCCCCCTGGTGGGCCGAACGCAGATAACCCATTGTGTAAGTTTGTATGTTTGTTTTTGAATTTCGCGCAAA
>NW_013672876.1:29071-35779 GCF_000517525.1 Limulus polyphemus
AATAGTGGGATTGACCGTCACATTATAACGCCCCCACGGCTGAAAGGGCGAGCATGTTTGGTGGGATGGGGATGTAAGTTTGTACTTAACTTCAAACAAACAAGCTTTTTATGGAAAAGATAGAACAAGCAATTAAAGAATCCGATAGAGTGTGTTATTTCTTAGTGTGTCGAAAGAGTAAATTTACTCGGTTACTATCCAAGAAAAATTAGTGTGAAATAAAAATTTATAGAAGCGGATCTTGAAATTAATGCATAATTTTTTTTAAGAGTTAGTGGTCTTAAAGCGTTACATATATAGAAAAATCACTTTCTAAGTAATTAGCGTCTGGTGGGTCAGTAATAAGTTTACCGACTTACACCGCTAATATCCGGTGTTCAATTTCACACAATGAACAAAGCACAGATATTTTATTGTGTAGTTTTATGCTAAAAGAAAGGAAACAAAACAACCCTAACTTGGTACAGGATGCTTAAAACAGAATTTGTCTTACATTAACACTATTTTTCTGTATTTGAATACCGTTAAAACATGGTAGACTAAATAGAAGCCAAAAAGACACAATTTAAAACACCTACTAAGTTTGTTTGTTTGTTAATACAAAAGTGAAACCATATTTTAATCAACTAATATATTGTATTGTATTTTGTATTTATGTCAAAGCCACCGTTACTCATGTTGAACTACTGACCAGAGGTAATGCAGCCAGTCACCAGCACCATACCTCTAACGATCCTCACTAAATGATTGACTGTCACTCTTATAATGTAGGACTGACTGTCACTCTTGTAATATAGGACTGGACTGTCACTCTTATAATGTAGGACTGACTGTCACTCTTATAATGTAGGATTGACTATCACTCTTGTAATGTAGGATTGACTGTCACTCTTATAATGTAGGATTGACTGTCACTCTTATAATGTAGGATTGACTGTCACTCTTATAATGTAGGATTGACTGTCACTCTTATAATGTAGGATTGACTGTCACTCTTATAATGTAGGATTGACTATCACTCTTGTAATGTAGGACTGACTGTCACTCTTATAATGTAGGATTGACTGTCACTATTATAATATAGGATTGACTGTCACTATTATAACGCAACGTTGACTTCACTCTTATAATGTGGGATTGACTGTCACTCTTATAATGTAAGATTGACTGTCACTCTTGTAATGTAGGATTGACTGTCACTCTTATAATGTAGGATTGACTGTCACTATTATAACGCAACGTTGACTTCACTCTTATAATGTAAGATTGACTGTCACTCTTATAATGTAGGACTGACTGTCACTCTTATAATGTAGATCAAAGTTCGAATAATATTTTTTATATTAGGACTCGGCTCTGCAGCTCCAAAATCCAGAGCTGTACCACAGGGCTAGCTCGCGCTTTTGGCCAGTACAAAGTTAAAACATTGCCTTTTTAACCTAATAGAGATTAGGACTAATCAAAAGCTGAAACATCTTTTGTTTTGTAGTTTGTGTTTCACAAACTACATTCAGGTGCAGATGGGAAAGAAAACATTTCTAGTTACCGAACCTTGAAGGCAGGGAGAAGAAAATCGTACTAGCTTTATTGTTATTCAGGTAATGCGGAAACAATAGTAAAGATTGATATTATTGTTTGGAGTTATTCTTTTCTAGCTTGGCAGCATCATATAAGCTGTGATGTTTCCATTTATTGGTTGACAGCATCAACTGTTCAACCCTAAATATCTCCAACCCACACTTGTTTTACATACAGTTAGTGGTGTTGGAATTTTTCACCTGAACGACAACTTATGCGACGCTTGGGCTAAAAAGGCCAAATAAGAAAATCAAAGAGTTCATTTTAATGAAATAGAAATAAATTACGTCTCTAAGATTATGTTCTTAATTTAATGCGTCAATAGCTTATTCTTTATGCCTCACAGAAGGATTTTCCACACATACTTAATGCTTAGTATGTATTCAGCATACATTGCCATTGTGTAAAAGAAACTCACTTTGTCTTTAAACCTTTACTACAGCCATGTTGGCTACACTTCGCTATCCCATGTCTCATGATATTCCATAACAGGAAGAATACTCCCTACGACCCGATTTAAAGCAACTAGGAGTGGGTTTATTTACACATTCCTAAACTATTTAAAACATGAGATATTTTGAACCTAACTAAGTCAAGTTTTCAAATTCGATGACGAGGAACCCGCTTTGAGACTAATAATGCTTGGAGACGGTTTGAATGGGTAATGAAGAAAAACTTTAATATAAGTTTAACATAACAGCAAATGTACAACGTTTCGACAAGGTTTTTATCATCATCGGGTTGTTTTGTTAAACTTATATTAAAGTCTTTCTTCCTTACCCATTCAAACCGTCTTCAAGCGTTATAAGACAAGTTTTGTTAGTAAAATAGGCAGATAACCAAATTTAATATAAGTACGTTTATTTGTCATTTAATTTATCCCACATAAACTGTTCTTTTTTGTTTTCTAAAATGCTCTTCAATATAATTCGCACTGTTTTCACGTGATGTTAGCTAAGCTAACCCTATAATGTTTAAAGTTTCTATATTTTAACAGGACTTGTATTAATGTTGTATATTTGCATCTGAACGGCATCTTATGCGATGCGGGCTAAACAGCCAAGCCAGAGAATACTCGAGTTCATTGTAGCCACCCCTACTAAGGATGGCAAAGATTCAGCGGCGCCTGTCTGTCCTCACGAGGGGTTTATTCGAATTTGAAACGAATAACGGGATTGACTGTCACTCTTATATGTATCCACAATTGAAAGTGCGGAGTGTGTTCGATAACATTGCAGCACGAACTTTAGACCTCCAGATCCGTAGCCCGGCACGCCAACCTAGGGCCATACCTAACCCATTTGAATGAAAAGCGAATAAAAAAAGTATCAACCCAAACCAAATAGGCTGAAATGCTTAACCAGTCAGTGGGGAAAAAAGACAAACAACTTATGTTTTAAGGAAAAGGCTCCAGTAGACTATACAAAAGTTGAAACTGGATAAAGTATAGTCAGGTCCTACTGGAAAACTTTGTTTCCCGAATCTAGTTTTTATAAAACATTAAATGATATAAAACGTAACATGAAGGAACTAGAAAACGTTCTCATAAAATTCTTCGGTGGGTTTACTTCCTTAACAAGCACAATGACTAATAAGGTTTACTCCACCATTTCTGACAACCCACGTAAAGTAAACGTTCCTTTTTTTTCTTTCTACCCAATCTCACAATGGCTACACGATCTGAAACTCGTACTGTAACACAAGAAGTGGTAAAGACGAACAAATAATTTACGCCTACGTTCGATTTGTTTTGATAAAAAAAAACTCGAGATTTGAACTAATGTGGCTCTAATCATCTCGATTCGTTAGATATATGGGTGAAATACGGGCTCCAATATTTAAAGTTCAAGTTACCTATGTATGATACCTTCTATACGTCGTACTTTATGACCTCCTTACACGCATTAAGGCTTCACTGTATATACAGGGTGACCCAAAAAATATTAAGCTTCTGAGTCATCTTTTTTGGACTGTGTTGTTTTTTTTTGTTTTTTACAATCAATATAGAAACAGTTGCAGTAGTATTTTCGCGAGGAAATAAACATCCTTGGAACGAAATATTAGATTTTCTTTTACGTTTATGGTTACAGCGTATTTGATATCACGACTGATGATAGAAAATCCATTCCTGATGACAGAAAATCCATTCCTTGTGACAGAAAATCCATTCCTGGTGACAGAAAATCCATTCCTGACGATAGAAAATCCATTCCTGATGACAGAAAATCCATTCCTGATGACAGAAAATCCATTCCTGATGACAGAAAATCCATTCCTGATGACAGAAAATCCATTCCTTATGACAGAAAATCCATTCCTGTTGATAGAAAATCCATTCCTGATGACAGAAAATCCATTCCTGATGACAGAAAATCCATTCCTGATGACAGAAAATCCAGTCGATTCATACTTATTCCAAAGTCCTATTATTTTTGAACCACTCCATGTTTCATTCATTTTATATCACACTTTCCAAAGGAAATATAACTTTGCATTAATGTAGAGTCGATTTAAGATTTTTACTAGAGTTTTGACGTATGGTTACATACAGATATAATAATTTTTACAATAAGTAAATAAATATGAGGTTAAATTCTGTTTGTTTAAATTTTGCGCATTGCGCAGAAGTAATTGGTTAGAAGGAAGGTAGCTAGTCAACACCACCGACTGTCGACTTCTGGGCTACTCAATTACCAACGAAAAGTGGGATTGACCGTACATTATAAAGTCCCCATGACTAAAAGAGCGAGCACGTTCAGTGATGGGATTCGAACTCGTAGCCCGAAAATTGTGAGTCGAGCGCCCTATCCAAGTTATACATTGATTTGACAAATTTTACAGTAAATAAATAAAGTGGTATATACAGATGTCACCATTTTTATAGGAACTATATAATGCGTTTCCATACAGATGTAATAATTTTTACAGTTAAAAAATAAGTTTGTTCAAACAAAATATGGTTTCCGCCAATTTGAACAGCTGCTGGGTGAAATATTTAATTTCATCATTTGCAGGTGATGTTCACGTGCTCTCGGCCTTCCCACGTTTCTCATTATTTATATTGATGCCACAAGGCGACAGGCATCTATCTGTCCACAACCCTCTGATCTTGGGCTCACTTCTAAACTAATACATACACACACCTAACGACTTCCTCGCTGATCAAAGAACAGTATAACATTCCATTCACGAAAAGGAAAAGAAAAAAATAACTCGCTCCAGGTCATAACTAATGACTAGAAAAAACAACAACAAAAAACGAGTGACATAGTTATCAGTAATGCGTTCTCTTATTGTTGTTATTGTTGCTAAACAGTTGAATACTTCTTTATAGCTCCAGGGCAAAAAATTAAAACCATTGTTACTTCCTGTCTGCCCAAAGAGTGGTCGAAGAAACAAAAAAAAAAAAACTTAGAATGTTTGTTTGGTGTTGGTTCCTGAAATCAACGTCGAGTCCAGTTGCACGGTCTTTTCTGTGTCCATTCACTTGAAAAACAAAACAGCTCGATCTAGCCCTTTAGGGTTAGTACACATACAGTTCTAAACCTAGCGAAATATTTATTGGGGTGGAGGGGAGGTTTAGTAATGAAGACGATGAACGGGACGAAATAGGAAAAATTTTCCTATTTAGTGGATTCGAGCGTTTCGGAATACTCATTACATCAAAGGCGAAGTCTGGAAACAATGTTTCCTATTTAGTGGATTCGAGCGTTTCGGAATACTCATTACATCAAAGGCGAAGTCTGGAAACGATGTTTCCTATTTAGTGGATCCGAGCGTTTCGGAATACTCTTTACATCAAAGGCGAAGTCTGGAAACATGGTGTATAAAAATAATTTCGTACAGATGAGAAAAAAACGGATTATAATAAAATAAATAAATAAGCCTACCAAATAAATAACAGAAACATATGCACATATATCCTACGGGGTATTGTGAAGAGACCAGATTAAAACGGTAATTCCATTTTACAAAGAAATATAGTGAAGAACATGGCTTGGTACTCAAAATAACACAAGCGAATCAAACTATTAATCTGAAAATCCACACAAGTTATTTGAGTGTTTCTGTTTGTAATGAATCAAGCACTTTTTAGTTTCACAAGAACACTTGTTTAGTTGTTCTTTATACTCACACTCTAGGGTTCCTTAGAGATGGGCCAGGCATGAGGGTCGCGGATTCGAATCCCCGTCTCACCAAACATGTTCGCCGTTTTAGCCGTATGGGCGTTATAATGTGACGATCAATCCCATTATTTGTTAGTAAAAGAGTAACCCAAGAGTTGGCGCCGGGTGGTGATGACTAGCTGCCTTTTCTCTAATATTTCACTGCTAAATTAGGGACGGCTAGCGTAGATAGCTCTCGTGTCGATTTTCGAGAAATTCAAAACAAACCAAACCAAAGTGATGTCGTGTTCCTAACCCCTCGTGGGTGAAAACAATGAAGATGTAATAATACATCAACCAAGTGATGGTGTAAAACTCGCCAAATTAAAATAATTTTATGGTGTTCTCCGAAACGTTGTTTTTGTGTTTTATGTTATTTTAAGTTAGCGAGTTTTTCACCATTACTTTAGTTTATATTTTGCATTTTGTTATTTCCTCGACCACTAAATTATTTTATTGCTAGAACCTATAATATGCCAATCATATAATATCCACTATATCTAGTGTCACCCAGGCCTAATACAATGGTTAATCAAGTTGGCTAGTGTCCAACAAGGACAGTAGGGGTCTTTTTTTTTTTGAAGACATTTCATTCCAGCCCGGAGGGCTGGCGGGCCAACAGAGGGTTACGCCCTCTCATTGGCCAGGAGATGTAGAAGTACACGTGAGAGATGTGTAAGTGAGACCAGCTACTGAGAAGGTGAAGACGAGTTTAATGCACACTATTAGGAAACGTAATAGATAGATAGATGTGTGGTGGAAGATCAGACATCAGAGTTACATTGTAGTTGGGATGATCAGGTGGTAAAGACATAAGGTAGATGATATAGATGTGTGGTGGAAGATCAGACATCAGAGTTACATTGTAGTTGGGATGATCAGGTGGTAAAGACATAAGGTAGATGATATAGATGTGTGGTGGAAGATCAGACATCAGAGTTACATTGTAGTCGGGATGATCAGG
>NW_013672876.1:36450-37794 GCF_000517525.1 Limulus polyphemus
GGGCAGAGCACAGATAGCCCATTGTGTAGCTTTGTGCTTAATTACAAACAAACAAGCCATCATTTTATAACGCCCACACGGCTGTAAGGACATATTCGGCGACGGGTTTTGATTCCGCGACTCTCATATTGCAAGTTCAGTGTCAAAACTACCAGGCCAATGCTGGCCCCTAAAATATATAATAATAAATAATATAATATAAGGGTAAAAAAGGCATGAAAGTGGAAATGTACTTCTAAGATCTAAAAATAGTGAAACTAAAACCGTTCTGCCCGTTTATCACTTTTAAAAAATTAAACCAAAAGTGCTTGTCACGAAAACCAAAAGACGATTGTAATAACACAGACCTGCCAATTTAAACTTCATAAAAGTTGTTTTGGTTTTAATAACGGAATTTTCATAATTCAGCTACGCAGATTTCGAAAATAATATTCTTTTTTTTTCTATCACGTAAGAATTTTTTACAAATCGGGAAGAAAAAACTCTTACTTAGATCAAATTATTATTTCGTTCACCACAATGAACATTTTTTATTATTACGTTTGTTAACAAAAATACAAACAAACTGAAGAAAAGGGAAGAACGTTGATGTCAAACGAATATACATCCTCATTCATCCTGATTTTTGTGTTTGAAATCTACGTCTTTTAGTCTCAAAACTACGAGTTGTGGTCTTTCTTTTATGTATTGCGTTATGACGTTTTGTGTAAAATATGTACGTGATGGAGAAATATGGATATCATTTTTGCATTCAGCATACAGGAATTACTGTAGAACATGTAAAAATTTCAAGACAATAAAACCATCGCAGGCCTGTGTAATTTATTTCTGCTTGTAGTTCCAAACAGTTTAACAAGAAAAACTTTAGTAGACTTGTTAGAATCTTGCAAAAAAACTTCTGTAGTAAAAAATAAAGACTGTATAGAAGCATTTTAATATATCTTTTACTTCAAATAGTGAAATTAGCTAGCATATTCTTATTGGACGAGAAGTTGGTGACGTAATCGTAAGTAAGTAGAGTATCTGAGATTGATTTAATTTTGAATTTTTCTTTTGTAGCTTTTCTTGCAAAGTAAGAAATATTTTGTAAAGAACTTACAGAAAGAAAACACCTTCTCTGTTTCAGAATATAACTCACACCCTTCTCTGTTTCAGAATATAAATTACACAATACTCTGTTTCAGAATATAACTCACACCCTTCTCTATTTCAGAATATAAATTACACAATACTCTGTTTCAGAATATAACTCACACCCTTCTCTGTTTCAGAATATAAATTACACAATACTCTGTTTCAGAATATAACTCACACCCTTCTCTGTTTCAAAATATAAATTACACA
>NW_013672876.1:38723-42273 GCF_000517525.1 Limulus polyphemus
ATATAAGTCACACACATATTCCTGTTTCAGAATATAAGTCACACACATATTCCTGTTTCAGAATATAAGTCACACACATATTCCTGTTTCAGAATATAAGTCACACACACATTCCTGTTTCAGAATATAAGTCACACACACATTCCTGTTTCAGAATATAAGTCACACACACATTCCTGTTTCAGAATATAAATCACACACATTCCTGTTTCAGAATATAAATCACACACATTCCTGTTTCAGAATATAAATCACACACATTCCTGTTTCAGAATATAAATCTCACACACATTCCTGTTTCAGGATATAAATCACACACACATTCCTGTTTCAGGATATAAATCACACACACATTCCTGTTTCAGAATATAAATCACACACACATTCCTGTTTCAGAATATAAATCACACACACATTCCTGTTTCAGAATATAAATCACACACTTCTGAATTATTATAGCATCTCAACTGGGAAAAAAATCGAAGCTAACGTCATTAGGGAATGTTCGGAATTCGTATAATAAAGATGTATAAAAACGTTAGGTAGATAGTTTTAAGCTCGTTCACAGTAATTAATTAGGGCCACTTTTAATTGTTATAATACAATTAAGTCAGTACATACACACATATATATATACATCACTAACTCATATATTCCTGTTTTTATGTCTGTTGCTTTTTTTTATTTGTTTGCATTAAGCCTGTAGAAAATCGAAGTATTCACAGCGATGGTAGGCTTAACACTTATTTATAACATGTAAATGCAAGAACTTGATTCCCTTACCAAAAACTTAATATCCTTATTATCATCGCTCAAATACACCCTGGAAATAGCAGCTAATCATTTTATCTCACTGATCTACGTAGTTAGATGACTCTGACGAAAAATTATCGATAATCTATACTGGAAAGAAACCTTTACCTCTCTACCTGCAAATTAAGAAAAAATATTGTTTAATAAATAGTGTAACCAATTCCATATGTCATCGTTACTAATGTAATAATACACAAACATAAGATAATTAAGGATCACTGATTGATCAGCCAGGGATCCTCACTCTTATCGATATTTTTTGGTTGTACTTTTATTGGAGAAAATACAGAAAACATAAGCTTTTAGCATTAATCTTAATTTATCATTGTGAACCGAGAGGTCATTTAGATACCGAACGCTTTTTGTTATAATTTAATAAATTTTCGATGAGCGCAAGTTTTTATTTGGAAAATTTATGCATTTAAAGCCATATGGGCCGGGCGTATATTTTTGATTAGTATGCCCAGTCTGCGACTCCAATGATTGATGGTTCACGTCCCGTTTCTTTAAAATCATGTCACGCACTCTGGCGCTATGGGTGCGTTATAGGAGTGATGGTTAGATCTCACGATCCTATCAGACAAGGGTTGTCAGGATAACGTTGATATTATATATATTTATAGTCACTCTCCTCTAGACTGTCAATTTGAAATGGGGAATAGATATTCGCGCAGATACCCCCCTTGTGTAGCTTTGTGCGAAATTCTGAACCAATCGAGCAAATATAGCTGCATGTGGTTTTTTTCATTACCCTGTACACTGGAAATGTATATCAGCAATATAACGTACAAGAGAACAAGGAATAGAAAAACTAAATCCTGCTTCAGATATGTTACAAGTTCACAAGCAATATCTGCTGGTGTAATTGTGACGTCAATATCTGCTGGTGTAATTGTGACGTCAATATCTGCTGGTGTAATTGTGACGTCAATATCTGCTGGTGTAATTGTGACGTCAGTTTCTGCTGGTGTAATTGTGACGTCAATATCTGCTGGTGTAATTGTGACGTCAATATCTACTGGTGTAATTGTGACGTCAGAGAAATTGTGGTTATCGAATAAATAAGAAAGATTGTGTGAAAAAAAAATAACAAAATAAAACACTTACCTAAACGGCCAGGTCAGAAACCCCTGGGGTTCGGATACAGTTATATTTAGTGTTGAGTGATTGGTCATAAGAGAGGTAGCTAGCCAATAGCACCCTCCGTCAAAAGGGTTTTGTTTGGCTCTTTGAATCGAATATCGGGATCAGTTATCAGTTTTTTTTAACGAACTCTCAGCTAAAAGCAAACCATCACGTCTAGATTCCTGCATCTTTGGACACACTAACCGTAAGGAACATGACTAGAAATGAAACGAGCTGTAAGGAACATGACTAGAAATGAAACGAGCTGTAAGGAACATGACTAGAAATGAAACGAGCTGTAAAGAACATGACTAGAGATAAAACAAGTTGTAAGGAACATGACTACAAAGGAAACACAAGCTGTAAGGAACATGACTACAAAAGAAACACAAGCTGTAAGGAACACGACTAGAAATGAAACGAGCTGTAAGGAACATGACTACAAAGAAACACAAGCTGTAAGGAACATGACTACAAAAGAAACACAAGCTGTAAGGAACATGACTACAAAAGAAACACAAGCTGTAAGGAACATGACTACAAAAGAAACACGAGCTGTAAGGAACATGACTACAAAAGAAACACGAGCTGTAAGGAACATGACTACAAAAGAAACACGAGCTGTAAGGAACATGACTAGAGATGAAACAAGCTGTAAGGAACATGACTAGAAAATCAAAACAGAAAAGTTCCGTATAAACCATCATTGCTATAAAATGGACCCCCACCCCAGTAGCACAGCGGTAAGTCTAAAGGCTTATAACGCTGAAAAACGGCTTTCGATACCCGTGGTGGACTCAGCACAGATAGCCCATCGTGCAGCTTTGTGCTTAACAAAAAACAAACAAAACATTAAAAATGCAACTATTTTAATTATTATTTAAAGTCATCAAACAAGTTTGGTCAGCCAGCGAGACGGGGGGTAAGCTTACAGATTTACAATTAAAGTCCGGGGTTTGATTCTCTACGATTGAAAGATCGCAGATAGTCTTTTGTATATTTTTTTCATCGCTAAAACACAAACAAGCAGCTTGCAAAATTTGTAAAAACAAAACAGAAAAAAAGTTTGTATTACTGTGGATTTTATTATGATATGAATACTTCATATTTTAATGTTTATATATATATATATTAAGACATTAACTTACTGAAAATATAAAAACACTGTAAATGAAATATAATTAATTCTTAGTTATTATGCATCATTAACAGATTCTAGTAAAAGAAACGCTTTCTCAGGGGAATTTAACAGTCGTATTTAATATTTAATTAATTCATATGAAAAATCATTATGTTAATATTTCCGTCACAGAATCTCTAAATAGTCACCTGAGAAACATAAATATGAGCAAAAAAAACAAAAACAAACAGACATATAACTTCATTGCACTGTTTGTTTGTCGACCTAAGTAGTACTAATGTAGATAGTTGTTAAAAAAATATACTAAACATTTAATATTTCGTCGAATTCATCTGTAATGCCAGTTAACAGAGTAAAATATTGATAGCTTATGGTAAGATGGGAAACTTGGTTAGGCTTAGCTTTAAATTATCTAAAACAGATACCCATTTCACTCTCCTCCAGACAGATAATGTGATTTTTGGTCTAATT
>NW_013672877.1:0-3533 GCF_000517525.1 Limulus polyphemus
TCAGGATGTTTTATATTGACACTAATTATAACAGTAATCATCAGGATGTTTTATATTGACACTTATTATAACAGTCATTTCCAGGATGTTTTATATTGACACTAGTTATAATACTCGTCTCCAAGATGTTTTACATTGACACTATTTATACTAGTCGTCTCCACGATTTTTTATATTGACACTAATTATAATAGTTATCTCCAGGATGTTTTATATTGACACTAATTATAATAGTCATCTCCAGGATGTTTTATATTGACACTTATTATAATAGTCATCTCCAGGATGTTTTATATTGACACTTATTATAATAGTCATCTCCAGGATGTTTTATATTGACACTAATTATAACAGTAATCATCAGGATGTTTTATATTGCCACTAATTCTAATAGTCATTTCCACGATGTTTTATATTGACACTAATTATAACAGTAATCATCAGGATGTTTTATATTGACACTAATTATAATAGTTATCTCCAGGATGTTTTATACTGATCTTTCTAAAACAGTGAAACTCTCAGAGTAGAACTGACATGCTATAAAAACACGTAATACTGCCTTATGCACATGTAACAGAAGAAAGAAAAATACTAATTTATTATCCCAGAAATTAACAAACGAGTGATCTGAATGCTGAGATGCACTCTTTGTACACGGTTAGCTAAATTTTCTGTTGGAAAATGTTTCATCCTAAAAAACTATAATTCCCAGACTGATAGGTCCATTAGACGTTTGCAATTTGGATTAAAACGTTAAAAGATTCGAATCGAAGAAACATACAATGGAGTTTTTATTTTACAGATTGGCATGATTCTTATAAAAGAAGTGGATGTTTATTAACACAATAGAGATGGGAAACATGTTAATAATGTTTTATCCCAAAATGATTACTTTATCTTTGTAAAAAATGCCTAGACATTAATTTAAAAAGATAGCGATCAAACATGTTGAATACTCGCATTACACAATATGTATTGCATGTACCTTGATAATAAATGCACTTTTGAGTTGACCTAAGCATGACCTAGTAGACAGTGTATCGGACCGGGAATGCATACGTCTCGGGTTCAAGACGTGGGCTAACCAAACACGAGTCATACTTTGAGTACGTTATTAGATCGACAGTCAATATCGCTACAAGATTAGTCACTTCAGGCTGATTCTATTTCCGATTGGTGTTTTCCCCCCGGTCAGGTAAAATAGTTGCGTTATGCGTACATTGGACTGAAAGGCCATGTCAAAGACCCCCTGTGGTTCAGGTGTGGCCACATAAACGATATTTTTTTTCGCGACACCATATTTTTTACAAGTTTTGTTACAGATAAAAAAAAAATGCAAACGTATGGTTTTGTTTTCTTTTTTGCTTACAGAAACGATCAGACAAGTAATGTTAATTGATCAAAAATAATATAACTTTTGAGTAAAACAAAGCTACAATATTAAATTACTTTGTAAAATACTGGCAAGTTTAATAATTTTTTTTCCTATAGAAACCAATCTTGTTTCTCTAAATCAGCATCAAAACACATTTACATGTATTGTTTGATGAAGAAAGGAATCTACTGAAATTCTAATACATACTTACGCAAACTTAAACCACTTTGTCGTCGAGTGACATTTGCAATAAAAAATAAAAAAAACATTTGATTACGTTGTTTCTTTTCCAGATGTTTCAATACACCTTGTAGATTTCATTACGCTCCCCGGAGGTTTAACGTAATTTTGTGGAACCAACCGCATCCTATCGAGGCAAATTACACACACACACACACACATATATATATATTGCTGGTTTCTGTTTTGGAAGAATTTCGATATGGAATTGCCAACGGGTGTCACTTAGAACGATCAATATTTTCTTGAAGTATTTGCAACAAGACTTTCAACTAATATAAGACGTTGAAGGTTGAAACTTTTGGATTAAATAAAATGACTAAAACTTGCATCAAGATTTTCAACTAATATAAGACGTTGAAGGTTAGTAAACTTTTGGTTTAAATAAAATGACTAGGACTTGCATCAAGACTTCCAACTAATATAAGACGTTGAAGGTTGAAACTTTTGGTTTAAATAAAATGACTAGGACTTGCATCAAGACTTTCAACTAATATAAGACGTTGAAGGTTGAAACTTTTGGTTTAAATAAAATGACTAGGACTTGCATCAAGACTTCCAACTAATATAAGACGTTGAAGGTTGAAACTTTTGGTTTAACTGAAATGACTAGAAACTTTATTCTGTGTAACGAGTCTATAAAATACTTCAATGTCTATTTTGAAAACACAAAACGTAAGAAGTTATACTTTTGGTCTAAATAGCTGTATTAAATACATAAAGCTCAAGCTCAGACGAATTTTAATTTCTATTTCTATTTATGGAAAAGTCCCTCGATGGCTCAGCGTTAAGTCAGTGTTTACAATGCTAAAACCGGGTTTTGATACTCGCGGTGAGCAGAGCGCAGACAGCCAATTGTGTAGACTTGCGTTGGAAGGTTACTAGGGGTATTTAATACCATTTCTAATTTTGTATTACTAGCTAGAGAAAAACAGCCAGTCATGAAAGCCCTGCCATCTACCATTTACATAACAGATTGACTATTACTTTTATAACGCGCCAATAACTTATAGTGAGGAAATATTTGGAGGTACTGCACGGATTCTAACCTGGTTCGTTAGCTCTGAAACCTAGAGCTTTACCACAGAGCCAACCCGAGCCCCGAACTTGATAATACACCTCAACAGACTGGATGTGGTGTATGGTCACGTTATGATGACACTTGTGGACCTGAGGGTCCATATCTCACTCAACAGACTGGATGTGGTGTATGGTCACGTTATGATGACACTTGTGGACCCTCAGGTCCATATCTCACATGCGGCTGCTGAAAAAAGATTACAAGCCGTAAGTAAAGTATAAGAGCGACGTTCAAATTCAACTATTCGATCAGAGTAGCGTAAGAGTTGGCGGTAGGCGCTGTTGACTAGCTGTCTTCCCTCTTGCCTATCAGTTCAAAATTTTGACGACTAGCACAGACAACTCTTGCGAAGGTTTGCACGAATATACGAAAACGAATACAAGTCAAATGACAGAACAATAATACAGGATTTCCTCCGCTGTGTAAGACACAGCATGCTCACCAAAATAACGCAAAAAGATCTAAATATTCTGTCAACTGACAGAACAATAATACATGATTTCCTCAGCTGTGTAACACACAGCATGCTCACCAAAATAGTATAACACACAGTATGTTCGTCAAAAGAACGCAAAAAGATCTAAATATTCTGTCAAATGACAGAACAATAATACAGGATTTCCTCCGCTGCGTAACACACAGCATGCTAACCAAAATAACGCAAAAAGTTCTAAATACGTATCAGTGTATTTATAATATTTAAGAATATGGTGGCACGTTTGAATTTCAAAGTAATAAGCAACAAAAAAAATGTGATTAGATTAAATAGGTAATATTTCTTACAACAGTTTGTTTGTTTGTTTGAAATTAAGCACAAAGCTACACAATGGGCTA
>NW_013672877.1:4491-7377 GCF_000517525.1 Limulus polyphemus
CCCTCCCTTTCTGCAAACGACAAAACAAAACTGACAGATATTAAAAGTTGGTCCAATTACTAGTAGTAGGAACAAGAAGATAATGTTTCTAATAGGCTGGCCACTAGTAATAATGTTCAATTTATAATTCAGCTTTAGCTAATTACTCATAGGTTGTTTGTTTGTTAAATTCGCGATAAATTATTCGAGGGCTATCTGCGCTATTCGTCCCCAATTTTAAAGTGATAAACTAATGGGAAGAGAACTAGTCCCAATTCGTGGGATATTTAACTGAATAGTGGGATTTGAACGTCACTCTTATAACGCACTCACGGCTACATAGAACAGAGCGTGGTTTTTTGTGTTTTTTTTCCGGCGGTAAGGGGGCGCGAATGGAAACTCAGGTCTACAACACGGCACGCTAACTGTGCCTCATTTGACTTTATAAACGTACCGAGATAAGATAAGGAGTACAAACAAGAAATTCAAGTATTTACCCCAAGAGCTAAAACGTTTCAGAGCTGCAGCACGAAACCAGAGGCACATAATGAGCCGAAGTTTTTACTGAAAGATATATTTAATTTAAACTTACAACGAAACAATAAATAACAAAATACCGCTTATGTCATGGAGTGATTGTAAATAGAATTTACCAATATAGTAATCCTTGAGTTTTTATCGTTTGATTAGTCAAAAGCACCAGTTTTTAGGTTTCAGTGCGAGTTTGGAACTTCGTAACATTAAGAAAAAAGGCCAAATCCCCTTAATTAATTCTCCGTTAAGTTTGCCAGATTAAAATTTTAGATAAGTTTAACGTTGAATATTATTTATGATTTTAAGTAATGAAATATTCACACATCTGTCTTTGTTCTAGTTTTATTGTGTACTTAAAAATACGTCTGTTACCGTAACAGTTTATCTATAAACGTTTCAGTGAACAAAAGCGTTAAATATGGTAATAACACAGTAAATTTATTCTTTGATGCAACTCTCACAATGTATATTTATCGCAAGCTTTTACGGGCATTTTTAAGCCTTAAATCTTGAAAAATTACGACAAATATATAGTTAAATTGGAGATTGGAAGAAAACATTTATTGAAGTGTTGCATAAAAGTAAAATATACCTACAGAGCACTCGAAGTTTCACACTGTGATGAACACTTCGCTGAAGCTCTAGGTTGGTAGCTTGACAAGTAAATTCAGATGTGTCGTCCGCGGAAGTGACGTTAAAGCGCAGTCGACTTCGAGACACCTTTCCACCATAGAGACCATCGACGACTCCATCATGGTTACCTGTGATAGGATCACCATTTCTCCACCACTGGACGCGAGCTTCAGGGTTGCTGGTGGCAGATTCACAGATTAAAACAACCTAAACACATGAAAAAACAAAGGCAAATAATATTAATTTATATCGAAAATAATTATACAATTAACCATTTTATATACCTCATTAAATTCTAAACAAATTTCAGAATATTGGTAACAAACTAGACACAGTTTATATACGTTTCCGAGAATTTAGCCTGCCAATACAAATGCATTATTAATGAAATATGAAATAATTATTTTCCTGAAAATGACAATGTGAAAATAATATACATGATTTAGTATAGTCAGCTTGTTAAAAGGAAAAAAAGTAAACGGCTGTATAGATTAGTTAATTAAGACAACACCCACATTTTACACTACGTCGTAAACATTTGTAAACAATACTGTATGAGCATTTTTGTTGAGATTTTTTTTAAAAGTTTACACGCACAAACAAACGACTAAACCCAATTTTTGAAAACCATTTATTCACTCGGAGTTTTGGTTTAAAACTATAAGAAGAACCAGGTAGTGTTACGTTTCTGATCGTTTCTTAATTTCCGGTATAAATTCTTCCCGAAGAGCTTCAGCGATACAAGTCCTTTCTTAAATAAACCTATTTTATTCTTTCTCAATACAACTTTGCAATACACAGAATTTCCACTGCCACTTTAACTTCAACACACGCTATAATTCACAACGATTCACGCACTTTACTTGCGGTCACTACCGCTCACTTGACTAAATTATCTGTCTCTATATCTCTCTTCAATCTGCTATCTGCAATTATCACTTCCATTTTATTTGCCGGGCTTATATATTAAAATAGAGGGCGTCTGGCAAACACTGGAGCCTTCATGATCCTTCTAGAAACTCATCACGTGTTACCAGCGTCACTTGACTTCCGCTGTCGTAACAGTAGCAGCTTGTGAAACCAAATCCAAATGATCACTAGAAATCCTCATGAAAATAAGTTTTCTTAGAAACAACACTCAGATTAAATACGAGTTGACTCCAATCGTGAAAAATGTGAACATAAATCAAATCACCAGGTAATTCTTCACGTAATTAACAACTTGTTTATTTCAGGACCCACGATTTTAAATCCGTCGCTACAGCATTCAACGAGCAAGCTCGTCAAATGCTTCAGTAATTGAGGAAAGTCTAGTAGCAAAAAATGAATAAATATACCATAGGTGTTTTAACTTTAAAATTTTCCAATGTTGCAATTCTCTCTTTCTTTTATATGCGAATTTTTCTCACACCTCGAGCCTTGTTAGGTGCTCATAAGATTGAGTTTCTATTTACAGTGGTCGTTCTAATGAAGCCATAATCCGAGATAGCAATTCAAATTCAAATTGTTTTGGTAACACTGAAATTACTAAACTATTTATGAATAGTATCCATCAATTATCATTAGTATTGGCAGAATTGCGGTACAAAATAACTTGATTGATGTACTCATATTATATCTGATACAATAACTATGTCATATATTAGGTCGCCAAGAAATTAATGTCGCTTTTATAAATGAAAAAATCCGAACAACTTATATATCAAAACAAAACATTTATTAAATGAAATAGTCTCCATT
>NW_013672877.1:8377-17409 GCF_000517525.1 Limulus polyphemus
GTTTAGGCGGTTCGTTTAACTATTGTACGTGATGTACGTTTTGGGGGTGGTTAATGAAAGTGTTCCAAAACGCGACATTAATTTCTTGACGACCTAATAGTTACGGAAATAATGTAACAATGTCGTACAGTTACGGAAATAATTGTAAAGACTTACAACCGATACATACAGAGAAAATGCAAACGATGACTATTGACAATTAAATGGTGAAATCATCAATAATACAAAACACTTTCAACAGATAATACAAAAGGAAAGATAATCATGACTACTCTTGTGGTGCCTGGCACTGCCTGGTGTTAGGCACTCGACTCCCAACCTTGAATCCAGTCAACGAACATACTCGCTCTTTTATTCGAGGTGACAGTAAATCCTGAGAAGCCCAAGAGTTGGTGGTGGGTGGTTTGGATTAGCTGCTTTTCCTCTAGTCTATCACTTCAAAGTTAAAGAGGGCTAGTGTAGATAACCCTCGAATAGCTTTGGAAAGAATTGAATAAATTAAGCAAACTAATACTTTTGTAGGTGAATCTCATACTCTACACAGAGCAACGCATGTGATAATACATACAGTTTATCGATGTACAATTCTGGATAATTGTTTCGGATATTTGTATTGCTCCTCACAATTCAGCTAAGCTGCTATGTTACCTTTTGATCGTCCCCGTCTCTACATAAACCCTCAAGAATGTTTATATCGACATTCTGTGCGATGGCTGGGAATGTTCCATTGACCTGTTTACCGCCAGAATATCATCTCATCAGATTTGCTGCATGCTTGGGATCATTACCTTGCTGAAAGATGAATTCCCACCTGATGAATAGTGTTCCTGTGGAAGCAGCACTGTGGTACAGAATCAACAGCCTCTCAATGTTTTGTGGATAACCGACCCCGTCAACTAAAGTGCAGCCCTAAACTTGTACCCACTATGATTCAATGTAGATGTTGAACACTGAATAAGATACTGTTATTCTCCCTGTTGTTCATTGTTGACAAACGTTGGTTCATCTTTACGGAGCACGTGTCTTCGGTTGTGTTCGTTCCATAGTTTGTGGTCCGATGTCAATTTGCCTATTATATTAATTTTTCGTCATCGTTTCCATAAATATATATATTACTGTAAGCCAAGTTCTGCATGAAATACACTTTATATAGCGTTTATAAAAATATTAAACAGAAGAAACACAAAATGTTTTTACTCACTCATCATGTTAGACTTAAAAGAGTTAAACATTTTAAGCTCTTGTTATTATCTTATTGTGAAACAGACATTAAACGACTTTTTAAGGAGTACAAGTATCAAGTTTTAAGCCTATTATTTTACCATAAGGGTATAAATAAACAAGTTGAATTCCTTACATTTCGAAGTTTTACCAACTTTAAATCTGATTTTAAACTATTGATGTTCCGAAGAGCAACCACGTAAGTCGATGCTCCCAAGTTGAACCAAAATAAAACTTGTTTCACTTTTGCACCTTTATAATACTGCTACATCAAAGATGAATAAAGAAGCATTAATCCTTGTTTATAACACAAGCTTCATAAATTTGAAAAGGGTTACACAACTTACCGTCTGTCCAGCCTTCGGATTTATTGGTTCAACTTTAATACTCACAGAGGAAGGTGGAACTGGAAATATATCGAGATTTTCAATAAATATTATTTATAACAATTGCTGGTAATATCATTAAACATTAAGCAATTGGTGTGTTATATAATAAACATATCTATGGTATCTAATGTATCATTTTGAAAAGATTTTAAGTTCGAGTTTACAGTAAACACATATATTTATTCAGAAGGTTTTGTACCAATAAAAACACTTTAGTTTTCCTAGGACTTAGATTTCTTTTCATGGTGTTTTCGTAACATCGTGTTCGGTTTAAAAATTGAATTGTCAGGATACGCTTACTGCGAGGGATCATCTGAATGGACAACTAAGATATTCAAAGCAGACTTGAAGCAGAATCGCATTATATTTTCTAGAGATCAAACAATCAGCTTACTAAGTTTGCATCTAAAGTATATAATACTATTTAAGAATAGTAAAGAAATACACAAATAAAAAAACATATTTTATTATGAAAAGATAATTATCCCAACGGTTGCTAGTGAAGTACAAAAAGTTGCCAACAATTGTTAGGGAAGTACAAAGGGTTGCCAATAATTATTAGTAAAGCACAAAAAGTCGTCAACAATTGTTAAGGAAGTACAAAAGGTTGCCAACAATTGCTAGTGAAGTACAAAAGGTTGCCAACGATTGTTAGGGAAGTACAAAGGGTTGCCAATCATCATAAGTAAAATACAAAAGGTTGTCAGGAATTAATTGTTAAGAAAGTACAAAGGGTTGCCAATAATTATTAGTAAAATACAAAAGGTTGTCAACAATTAATTGTTAAGAAAGTACAAAGGGTTGCCAATCATTATTAGTAAAATACAAAAGTTGTCAACAGTTGTTAGGGAAGTACAAAGGGTTGCCAATAATTATTAGTAAAATACAAAAGGTTGTCAACAATTAATTGTTAAGGAAGTACAAAAAGTTGCCAATCATTATTAGTAAAATACAAAAGGTTGTCAACAGTTGTTAGGGAAGTACAAAAGGTTGCCAATAATTATTAGTAAAATACAAAAGATTGTCAACAGTTGTTAGGGAAGTACAAAGGGTTTCCAATAATCATTAGTAAAATACAAAAGGTTGTCAACGATTGTTAAGGAAGTACCGAAGTTGCCAAAAATTGCTAGGTAAATATAAAAGGTATAGTTTTAAAAGAAAAATGCAACAGTAGCTCCCAAAAGCGTTAGGTATATCTCAGCTATCAGATATAATCGAAATAACGCAGATGGAAAACAAGACAGTTAACAAGGATGATCGAATAGGATCCAAGGGTTTGCTGCTAGAATCTACAATGTCCCAAAATCCACCACCGTTTACAGTCTAAAGTTGTTTGTGGGCATGGTGGTTACCCCCCACAAAACATTAATAATGTAACAAAAAGGATGCTATTTATGAAGTCAAAATATAAACAATGTTTAATAAAAAACACCAAATATCCATCCATAGACTATAATTACAAAATCATAACACGATCTCTAAAACTGCACCGAAATTATTAATGAACTTTTTGTTGTTGGCGCAGTTATTTTGCCATATAAATTTGGTTTTGCTTTATACATATATTATTGGATCTCTGCGGGAAGTGTTGGGACGGTGGTTGAGTTTCTTTGTCACGTATTTTGCTTCGCAGATTTACATCGAACTAAACTATGAACCAAAAAATACCCCATTAGTATGTACGCCATGATATAGTGAAAGTGATGAGATGGAATACCGAGTTGTCCTTACTCAAAAGTAATGCGCTTTTCGATTAAGTATGCGATATGTTAAGCGTGCCATGTTTTATATACTGTCCTACCTCACCTAAAATATCCAAAATAAAATAAAGTTTTCCAAAAGCTAAATTTTGGCAATATAAAAAGTAGTTATTTGCTATGACCATAATACAACTATTGAAGATATACAATGGAAGATGTTGAGAAAAATACGTGTTCTTCAATGTGGCACGTGATTACTAGGATTGCTTGCTCCTAAAGTAATAAAATTTCTTAGTTAAAAAAAAAGCAATCAATAGAACAAAGGTTGTTTCCACGTCAGATCTCTACAGGCTGGCCATATTTTATTTAGTGCTAGTTTATAGTGGATAAAGGAAGGAAACAACAGAGTAAGGCGGTAAGTTTGATAGTTCCGACATTAACATGAAAAACAATAGTAAAAATAAAACTACCGAATATGAGTTCTGTTTTTGCAACATAATTTAATTATTTTAAGCTGCATTGCTACCTTTTTCTTGACTTTCAAATATATGTATTTCATAACTTTAGTGCTTGAAATACATTTTAAGTATACGTATTTTAGGTTTTCTATAATGATTTTCTAGCCTTTTAATGCACATCCTGGCCATACTTAACTTGTCAGGATGAGCATATAAAATAAATATAATATATATAATAAATATAATGCATATAAAACAACCAACAACTAATTAGTTTTGTATTTAGTCGACGTAAATTATTCAAGATATATCAACATTTTTCCTTTTGAATTGGATCAATATCTGTTGTTGTTTATTTTAAGCACTTTACGACGTTTGTAAAAAAATTTGTTAAGCACGCTTAACATTGCAAATTTGCAATGTTGTGACGTCAATAAAACGTGCGCATACCATGAATCACGAGAAGAATTATGCACTCTGTAGGCTACAACACAATATGGCATATGAATTTCAAAAGCAAGTAATTGAAATATTTGTTTCTCTTAATTTTGGTTTTATTTACTCTTGAAACAGCACACTTTCGGGGATAATGCAGAAGTACATCTAGTATATATATATATTTATTTATTATTATATATATATATATATAATATAATATACATTAACCTCTTTATTATTTACTAATATTTCAGTGTCTCTAAACAATCAATCAATTTCATAAACTAATTGACCGGTATTCATTGACGGTTAATTTGTATTACAATCATATTCTTTGTTAAGCATATAACTCTGTTATATCAGTTATGCGTTTAGATATCAACAAAGTCAAGTATCAGTTACAGGCTCCTTCTGTTTGCATGTAGGTGGTCAGAAACATGGCCGAATCACGTTGAATATCAATATTTCAACGTCCGCGCACGTTTGTTAGATCAACCAACGTTATTAGTTATTCATATTTAAACACATACATTAGTTAAAATAATCAATCAACTTAATTATCAGCAGGCACTTACATGGGTTAGGATAAATAATTTATAATTAGAATTTTAATTGATAAAAATGAGTAACAATTTACAGAAATGAAATTTTACCATGTAGTGCTTCCGCTGAACGTTCTTTTTTCAGGTATCTAATGTTACAAACCAGCCTACCCTAATTACATAAATGTACTTGACGAAGACCGTCTGAACTAATGTGTAATAACGTTTTCTCTATGAGCTGTAAACTTAATATAACGTGTATCATTTTTGATGTGGGTAGAGCATCATTTTGACTGTTTTATGTGTTTAGGGAGTAGAAAGGCTTGGTAATCAAATTAGATAATTTCTACTGTTCTAACTTAATAATAACTACATATGTTATACACCTTCGTAAAATGATGCTTGAATCTAAAACTTACATGTAACTGACAGAGTTACAGATGTTGCCATAGGTCGCAGAGTAGCTGGATTTGAAGCCTCGCATCTATAGACCGCACCATTGTCACTTGCGTCTGCTCGAAAAACAAAAGTACTTGACACCCCTTTTGGTAAAAGTTGAACGGTCCCGCTAACCTAATAATAGATAACCAAAAAAAAATGAGATAAGAATTGGCTCTTAACGTTAGGCAAAAATATTTATATTTCCATCTCAGTAGAAGCGTGAACGGTGTATTCAGTGCTGAACATTAATGGATTACAGAAGAAAAAAAAATCATACGGAGTTTAATAAACCACCATTTTATACATTTCAGAATATTTACTATGTCTACCATTTAATACATTTCAGAATATTTACTATGTCTACCATTTAATACATTTCAGAATATTTACTATGTCTACCATTTAATACATTTCAGAATATTTACTATGTCTACCATTTAATACATTTCAGAATATTTACTATGTCTACCATTTTATACATTTCAGAATATTTACTATACCATTTTATACATTTCAGAATATTTACTATGTCTACCATTTTATACATTTCAGAATATTTACTATGTCTACCATTTTATACATTTCAGAATATTTACTATGTCCACCATTTTATACATTTCAGAACATTTACTATACCATTTTATACATTTCAGAATATTTACTATGTCTACCATTTTATCCATTTCAGAAAATTTACTATGTCCACCATTTTATACATTTCAGAACATTTACTATACCATTTTATACATTTCAGAATATTTACTATGTCTACCATTTTATCCATTTCAGAATATTTACTATGTCCACCATTTTATACATTTCAGAAGATTTACTATGCTCGATCATGGTTTCAGTAAAGTGAAAACGAAACGGAAGTAGAACAGCATATATAACAATCATCTAGCTTATTCCTTATATATATATATACATACATTACAATTATCTGTTTTTTTTAAATGTAGAACAGTTGCTTGGTTTCTTTGAATATAAACTGTTGCGTCAGCGAGTCACATGACCACGTGACGCAACGTTTCTAGAATTATCATGTACTTTGGCGAATGCTCTAGTATTTACTAGTAGGTTAGGCTGGTATATATATAAGAGGGGAAAACGTGACGCGGGAAGGAAGGTAAGGTGTAGATAGTCAATGAGTAATTGAACTGCAGTCAGAGATAGACGTATTGTTGTAGTTAACGTTCGTTCGTTACAGTGTTGTTTTAGCGCGAGTATTGAGAATAAGTGTATCGGTAAAGTTGTATTCGGGAAAAATAAACCAGTTTTATTAAGTAAAGAACTTGTGTCGCTTAAGTTTCGTCGGAACGAAGTTACGGAAAATTAATTAACACACGGAGACGTAACAAAACGATAGTCTGGCTTCTCCTTTACTTTAACAGTGTTTCTGATTCTTCTGCGTGGTTCGCGGTTCGTTACTGATTCTTCTACGTGGTTCGCGGCCCGTTACTGATTCTTCTACGTGGTTCGCGGCCCTTTATTGATTATTCTACGTGTTTCGCGGTTCGTTACTGATTCTTCTACCTGGTTCGCGGGCCGTTACTGATTCTTCTATGTGGTTCGCGGCCCTTTATTGATTCTTCTAAGTGTTTCGCGGTTCGTTACTTATTCTTCTACGTGGTTCGCGGCCCTTTATTGCAAAATTATGTTTCACATTTATGGCATTTGGTAGGTTGTAAGAGCGCCAGTAAAATCCCATGTTTCAATCAGAGTAGCCTAAGAGTTGGTAGTAGTTGCTGATAGCTAGCTGCTTTTCTTGTAGTCTATCAGATCTAAAATTAGGGTTGGCTTGCACAGGTAACCCTTGTATAGCTTTTCACAAATATCCGAAACACACAAACAATAGAACTGATTCCTCTAAACTTAAACTTTCAAGTGTTGAACACTCTGTTAAACTTTTGTCTTAGACAAAGAGAGATTGACCGATTGTTAGCGCTGGTGTTCAATCTTACCAAAAATTACTATGTTCGTTACACCATTCGAACATATATATAAATACAAAGATTTTAACAAAGTTACTTTCTGAACATTTTGAGACATATTGAACAATAATAAAAACAAGGCTGAGCAAAGAATGTCGTTGTTTTCTAAGTGTAAAGCTAGAAAATGGGCTATCTGTGCTTTGTCTACCACGGGTATCGAAACCCGGATTCTAGTGTTGTAAGGCCAGAGACATACCGCCGTGCCACTGAGGGGCAAAGAATGTCGTTGTTTTCGACTATTAAAATACCTACGTTTTAAAAAAACCTATACGTAAAATACGAGGAAAAGCAGTCGCGCGGGGTGTTATTCGTTGGTAAAAGAGTAGCCCAAGAGTTGGCGGTGGATGGTAATGACTAGCTATCTTCCCTCTAGTCTTTCACTGCTGAATTAAGGGACGGCTAGCGCAGATAGTCTTCGTGTAGCTTTGCGCGGAATTCAAAACTAACCGAAGAAAAGAGCAACCGGGAGGCCTTTAAGTTACACTAATAAGACAACTTCCAACTATGTTCCATGTTATATGTCTTTAAAAATGGCTAACATGTGAGAAATGTGTTCTCTCGTAGAAAGATGATTTTACTCTGTTGAGGGTAAAAAAAAATGTAAAGAAACACTCCAATCTTACAAAATATACAAAATTCTATTACCTCTGCATTTCCTTTAAACCATCGAAGGGTTGCTGAGGGATTTCCTCCAAAAGAAACGCAGGTGAGCCTCTGTAAATCTCCAGCTCTGATTACCTTGTCTTGAAAGTTTTTAATCGATGGAGGTCCTGGCGGGTCTGTGGGCAACAACAGAAGCAACGAAAGAAAATGAGAAGGCGAAAGAAAATGTGTACAGAGTATTTAAATGTATTGGTGTTCTTTATTCACACCCATTTATCTCAATATTAGAGCGCAGTGAAGAAAATACTCTGAATATAACTGATATCCAGTTATATTTCTGTCAATGGAATCTGGTGGGAAGCCACATATGTGCATCATTCAGGTAATATCAAATCGCACACTTGTTACAGTTTATTGAATACTTGGTAATATAAAACTATTGTCGTATTTCCAGTGCAGATAAGTATACTGTGAAATAATGTATAAAATACTGATACACAAATGTCCGTATACATCATCAACGATAATCAAAATATGGAACAAAGAACATTATATAATTTGATATTGGCTGCATGTGTTTACAATGTACGAATAGCAAGCATTCTTAATGTCAATTTTCACCGATAGGTGTCTTACAGTGCCGCAGATATCGAAAATACAAGATGCTTCACTTATAATTTTTACAGAATTTTAATGTTAAAAATATTTCAAAATCTTTCCCACATTAGTTTCAGGTTAAAGAAAACGATTTCAATATTTTATTGTCTTGACTTAATTGAGCCTATCAGTGGCTCAGTGGTAAGCTTGAGGGCGTATAACGCTAAAAGTCGGAGCTCAATCCCTGTGATGAACACAGTACTTATATTCCACTATGTTCTTTTTTGCGTTTAAATGAACAAATCAGTTGTATTAGAGCAAGTCACAAAAACCTTTTACGGTTGTTTTCTTTGTTAGCAGTTGATGAAGAATGTAGCAAAAAATAAAAGGATTTCAGAATGTACTTCTACATCCATATACTCACATATATATATATATATTAGTATTTTCAGTTAACTTATACGCTATATATATATACATATATGAGTATTTTCAGTTAACGTATACGAATATATCGTATAAGGTAACTGAAAATACTCATATATGTATATATATATCGTATAAGTTAACTGAAAATACTCACATATATATATCGTATACGTTAACTGAAAATACTCATATATGTATATAGATAGCGTATAAGTTAACT
>NW_013672877.1:18317-23084 GCF_000517525.1 Limulus polyphemus
CACATATATATATATATCGTATACGTTAACTGAAAATACTAATATATGTATATATATATCGTATACGTTAACTGAAAATACTCATATATGTATATAGATAGCGTATAAGTTAACTGAAAATACTCACACATATATATATATATATTGTATAAGTTAACTGAAAATACTCATATATATATATATATATTGTATAAGTTAACTGAAAATACTCATATATATATATATATCGTATAAGTTAACTGAAAATACTAATATATGTTTATATATATATTTGTGTTGAATAATAGATTAGGTTCTCTAGGTATAAATCATACATAATGTTGCTTATAAAAACACGTGTGTTTATCTGGTCATTACCCAGCCTACTGATATGCTCCACGAGCACTAACTTGTAAAAAATTCACGCCCAAAAGGCAAACTTATCGTGTAATGTGTTTCTTCTTGTTCTTTATTGGTCAAAGTTCCTTTGATAGCAGTTACTGCTTTAGTTACATGAAAATCGTAAGTTTCCTCTTGTTGATATAATGTTTGCATTACGTGACCTGTTTGAGAAACTACAAATACTTTAAAATCTCGATACTCAGTACATTTTCCCTCTCAACTTCCCCCTTCCTTCCATTCAGATCTAAATACTCTTGCGTGAACTTTTTAGATATAAACATTTATTTTGTTTGGATGACAGTCACATTTTTTCACGAGCCAAATTAACAAATGTTTCAACTAAAATGAAAAAAGTAAATATTTTCATGTCATCGGTATAAAGTTTTAAATCACAGGAAGAGTGTGAATACACTACCTTGGAATTTATTTAGGATAAAAGAATGCTTCAAGATGCTTTATAAACAAACAGTAAAAGAATCCCCAACTTCCCTCAGTAGCGGCTATCTTCTTCCATGTTTGTCATACAGCTGAGACCTGTTTGTTTGTGTTAACTAATGTTTGTTTGTTTGAAGTTAAGCACAAAGCTACACAATGGGTTATCTGTGCTCTGCCCACCACGGGTATCGAAATCCGGATTCTAGCGTTGTAAGTCCGCAGACATACCGCTGTGCCACTGGGGGGCGCTGAGACCTGACTCGAGTCAGTAATCGCAGAAAAGTACATGAACTGGTGAAAACATTACAACATATTTCTCGCGATATCTTCATGAAACAAACCATTTGAAAGTACAGAAATAATGCAATCATGTTTTGACGGTGAATCCAAACAATTTAATAGCAGGTTTGAGGAAATCGGTAATTCATTGTGTTAGAGCATGACTAAATGGCGCTAAGTGGTTGGACTGAGGCCGTATAAGTTCATTAGGGGTTTTTAGGAGGATATCAATGAAACAATCTACAGAGAAATAGACACCTTATTAAAACTTTTGAATTAATAACATTTAAAAAGTATTTTTCAAGGCTTATACTGATAAATAATTTTTAGAAAGGGGAGAATTATCAATTATCTATATGTGACTGCATTCAGAATTAAATGATGCAGATACTCTAAGTAAACACGTAAAGCATGTGCAAGAAAATTACAGAAGTATGTGAAGTACGAGTAGGTGAACCATGCGAACGTGTCAAACAGGTGTAGATGAACTAATCAAACGCGTGAAAGAGGTCTAAGTGAACTACGCGAAAGTGTGAAACATATGTAGGTGAACCATGCGAACGTGTCAAACAGGTGTAGATGAACTAATTAAACGCGTGAAAGAGGTGTAAGTGAACTAAGCGAACGTATGAAACAAACGTAAGTGAACCAGGCGAACGTGTGAAACAGGTGTTGGTGAACCATGCGAACGTGTCAAACAAGTGTAATGAACTAATCAAACGCGTGAAAGAGGTCTAAGTGAACTACGCGAAAGTGTGAAACATATGTAGGTGAACCATGCGAACGTGTCAAACAGGTGTAGATGAACTAATTAAACGCGTGAAACATATGTAGGTAAACAAAGCGAACGTATGAAACAAACGTAAGCAAACTAGGCGAACGTCTGAAACAGGGGTAGGTGAACCAGGCGAGCGTGTGAAACAGGTGTTGGTGAACTAAGCGAGCTGTGAAGTATGTGTAGGTGAACCAAGCGAACGTATGAAACAAACGTAAGTGAACCAGGCGAACGTGTGAAACAGGTGTTGGTGAACCATGCGAACGTGTCAAACAGGTGTAGGTGAAGTAAGCGAACGTGTGAAGCATGTGTAAGTGGACCGATGAACGAGTGAAACATAAGCATGTAGACCAAAAAGACGTTCGAAACTGATGTAGGTTAATTACGATATAATATAAATAAACCTTACATTGCTTCACGAGTTCTTAATACTATTTTAAGGTTCTAAGATTAATACAAGGAGAGTTTAAAGTAAAGATGCACACAACATTCATTAGTCATACGTGAGTGAAAAGATACACACAGCATTCATCAGTCATACGTGAGTGAAAAGATACACCCAACATTCATCAGTCATACGTGAGTGAAAAGATACACCCAACATTCGTTAGTCATACGTGAGTGAAAAGATACACCCAACATTCGTTAGTCATACGTGAGTGAAAAGATGCACACAACATTCATTAGCCATACGTGAGTGAAATGATACACACAACATTTATCAGTCATACGTGAGTGAAAAGAAACACAACATTCATCATTCACATGTGAATGAACAGATACACACAGCATTCATCAGTCATACGTGAGTGATAATGTATTTTTCCAGTTCTACAGTCGTTGAATGAAATAACTTTTAATTTCTCATGTGCAAGTATAAGATGGACTGTACAACTTGTAGCGAATCAACAGCGCAAGCGTGAAAAAGTTAATTCCAATGGATTTCATGAACAAATGATGATGCATGATTGGAAATATTCAACAGATCCCCTGTGAGAACATTTGGTCTAAAATTACAATAACAAACACTAATGTATGATTGGAAGCAGTCAGATAACATGGTTATACACCAAGTGTAAATTCTGGTGATTATTGAGTGAAAATATCGGGGTGTTTGTATGTAGAGAAAAGTATATTACACAAAAAAGTCTTTTTCGCCTACCGTGGCATTTCTTTAAAACAATGTAGTGTGACTAATAAAAGCCGAGTTAGCCCTAAATGTTATTGTTAACTGATCATTAAACTGGTTTTAGTAGGAGACATAAGCTTATGGTCAAACGAAACTTGTCATCTACCTAAAATGTACTAATGCTATTAGTTATTTTAAATTAAAGCTATGATTTATATTTTGAAATATTCCCCGAACTAAGAAAACCGTCAATATATTTAATTTCAACATTGATGTTTTAATTTTTGTATGAGCCTCAAACTTTTCTGACATTTATCAATGAGAAAGATATCATTTATTTAGTTGAAACATTACCAAAGTTACACTTAACTATTGACTTTACTTGGTATTTATAACGCTTATGAACGTCTTTGGACTGTTTAATAATTTCCTCTCACAACGATGTATAGCTGTTTGCTTAAAATGTTTGTTCGTTTAGCAGTTAATATAAATATCGATTAAATTAAGATTTCGTTTATTTAAGAAATATATTTCGCTCGAAGAGTATGATATGCCATTTGTATATGTAAAACGTATGGTTTGATATATTGATAAATGAAATATAATTTTATATCTATGCATTAGAGCAGCAAATATTCATCTAACAGTAAATGTAAAGTAGAAAGATCAAACTAAAGGAGGAACAGGCATTATCTAGTGACTGATGTGCCAGGCTGCTTATCAGAAAGTCACTGAGATTGCTCAGCACCTTTGGATGTTGTGAACGTTATGAAAATATCAATCGAATATTCTGTCAAGAGTATCCGTGTAGGTGGCAGGTGCTCCTGAATGTTTCTCTTCTCTGTGGTCAGCATTCTAATTTATGGATGGCTATATATTAATCTTGGGGGTATCTGTCCTGGGCGTTTATCCTATTGTATTTTATAAGATGCTGACAGGTTGAAAATACAGAATCAAGGAATACGTGTCACATAACCTGATTCTATGAGTGATAAGTAGGTTATCTACTCAGCACACCTTAAGCTGAAAGTTTTCTGTTCATTTTCGTGGTTTTAAGCTTATCATGCCATTCACGCTGTTGTATTTTATATTGCTAAAAGTTCCAATATGTTTCAGCATTTACAATCCTTACAATAATTCTAGGTTAAAATTCAGAACGTTTTTTTACAGTTATGGAAAAAAACTGAATGGGAAGGTGTAATGTATCCATTCTGTTGCAAAGCGACAATAGTTATAACATTTTTCGCCAGGCTTAACATGATATTTTCTTTACTGGCGGGGTGATTATCAAGGAAATTCCATTGTTGAAAATCTTTGCGTTATGCACTAATACTTACAAGTAATATATATATATAAATCCCTGTATTTGAAGGACAACATGCGTGTTTTCGTTAAACATTATTCACCAGAAGTAATCATTATTAATCCAAGTAGTTGAAGACTAACACAAGTGTTTGTGTTATCCTTTATTCATCACAAGTAATCAGTATTAATCCAGGTAATTGAAAATTAATACATGTGTTTGGGTTATTGTTTATTCATCATAAGTAATCAATATTAATCCAGGTACTTGAAGACTAACACATGTGTTTGGGTTATAGTTTATTCATCATAAGTAATCAATATTAATCCAGGTACTTGAATATTAACACATGTGTTTGGATTATAGTTTATTCATCACAAGCAATCAGTATTAATCCAGGTACTTGAATATTAACACATGTGTTTGGGTTATAGTTTATTCATCATAAGTAATCAGTATTAATCC
>NW_013672877.1:23105-30503 GCF_000517525.1 Limulus polyphemus
AATACTACTAAGACAAATACTAAGTATTAATACCTAGGTAACTTAGAATTAATAACAACGATGTGTTTGGGTTATTAGTTTATTACTATCATAAGTAAAACAGTATTAATCCAGGTACTTGAATATTAACACATGTGTTTGGGTCATAGTTTATTCATCATAAGTAATCAGTATTAATCCAGGTACTTGAATATTAACACATGTGTTTGGGTTATAGTTTATTCATCATAAGTAATCAGTATTAATCCAGGTACTTGAAGACTAACACATGTGTTTGGGTTATAGTTTATTCATCATAAGTAATCAGTATTAATCAAGGTACTTGAGAATATTTACCATTAATGCTACTAGTTTATTCTTCTGATTTCTTCAGTAGAAAAGCCAATCACTTCTTACTTACATGTTTTACAATGTCAACGGGATTTAATCCCTTTTGAAACATTCGTATTGTAAACCTTTAATACAGAAACCAAATGTATAATGTTACACAAGGAATATTAACATGTAAATTTTTTTAAGTATATTGCTGTTAGAATTAAACAGTAAAACGGAATTTGAAAGAGCACTGTGGTAGGAAATGACAGAATAATTTGTACGAAGGAATAGGAATGCCACATGGGCACTGAAATGCTTTATTAGCACATTTTGGGCATAGCACCCTTCTTGAGGAGCATTAAAGCTTCCATAACGTTATGATACTAACAAAAAAACAACAACAAAAAACAAATGTGTTTTCATGTGATAATGCTGTATCATTTTAACTGTATTTACGACTCTACTTACGTATGATGAAGTATGATAAAAGTATGAGGTATTCATAAAATACTTACAAACTATGAAACTACACTATATTCATAGAATACTTACAAATTATGAAACTACACTATATTTATAGAATACTTACAAATTATGAAACTACACTATATTCATAGAATACTTACAAACTATGAAACTACACTATATTTATAGAATACTTACAAATTATGAAACTACACTATATTCATAGAATACTTACAAACTATAAAACTACACTATATTCATAGAATACTTACAAACTATGAAACTACACTATATTCATAGAATACTTACAAATTATGAAAGTACACTATATTCATAGAATACTTACAAATTATACCCAGTGAAGCCGTCTGAGAAACGCTGTCTCCTAGAGCTTCATTTAGGGCGTAACAAGAAACAGACACTTCCTTTGGATCCTGAAAAAAAAAGACCTTAAAAACTTACAAATCCAAACGTCTATATAATTGTTGAATTACGTGCAAACCTACTTAAGGGCTATCTGCCATACCCGTCCCTAATTTTGAAGTAATAGACTAGGAGGAAGGTAGCTAGTCAACACCATTTAACACCAACTCTTTGGCTTCTCTTCTAAGACCAACTAGTGTGAGTTGACCATCTTTCTTATGAAGCATTCACGGCTCCAAACTGTTAATTATGCTTATAACGCTATAACACGAGTTTTTAACCCCATGATGGGTAAAGCGCAGATAGCTCATTGCGTAGCTTTGCGTTTTGGAACAAGGAAACTAACAAAAGCTTTCAACCAAACATCAAAATAATTACTTGAATACGTTTTACTTATCGTACTTTTCAACTATTATTGTTATTATTTTATAAAACTCATATTATTTCTATATTATTCATAAGCAAATAACTCTTTATCACAAAAAGAAGAAATAGTTTAATTGCAAGGTTATATTTGTTTACCTGCCATGTCAAACCAATAGTTATCCTAGAAGTGGTAATCCAACCTCCGTCTGAGCTCTCGGTGGAAGATCCAGCAGAAGGAACGGGTCTGCCGTCTACAACCCACGATATCTTGGCAGCTGGATTGCTTGGTCCAGTAACGCAATTGAGCGTAACGTTATCACCTCTTTTGCCCTCTCTAGGTCCCTTTATTGACAATTGCGTAGGCGGAACTGGGAAGGACATTAAAATAATGGTCAGTAGATATTACAAAAAAAGTTTTATAGACCATCAAGAGGTATTGTTAAATGGGGTATTAAGATCTAAATGTCTTGGTTTCCAGACTAGAGATTGTTAATACAAAGAATAACACAGAAATAAACTACCGCTTATGTCTCACAATGCACTTCAGGCGCTAATACAGTTTACAGTAACAGTAGTAAATGAAGGATTAATGTGACATAAAAATGATATTATTTCCAATGTTCATTGGAGTAATATCGTGTGTCAACTTTGGTCAGGAGCAAACCAATTTCCGAAATGATTTTCCTATGCTCAATTTTTTATGAAGTAACAAAACTTTAACAATCTTTAAAATGATGATATAAGCCTTTTTTTTTCTCGACCTCTTGACGTGCGATACGAATTAACACAAGACTGACAGTATATTATGTGGTCATTGCGTTTAACATAATTTCACAATACAAGACTGACAGTATATTATGGGGTCATTGCGTTAAACAATTTCACAACACAAGACTGACAGTATATTATGTGGTCATTGCGTTAAACATAATTTCACGACACAAGACTGACAGTATATTATGGGGTCATTGCGTTAGAAATAATTTCACGACACAAGACTGACAGTATATTATGTGGTCATTGCGTTAAACATAATTTCACGACACAAGACTGACAGTATATTATGGGGTCATTGCGTTAAACATAATTTCACGATACAAGACTGACAGTATATTATGGAGTCATTGTGTTAAACATAATTTCACGATACAAGACTGACAGTATATTATGGAGTCATTGCGTTAAACATAATTTCACGATAATTGAGATTTTAAAATTTGTGCCTTTGTTGACTTGTGAAGCTTGTAAGATGCAGATGAAAAAATAAAATATCTGTCACATGTCAGAGAGTTATAAACTTGTATGACATTACATTTAATGTATAATGGAAACCTTGCTGTGAGTCGAACAACTGGGCTAGTAATTTCAAGCTGCGAAAGCTCATTTACTTAAATGTATACATGATTAGGGTGTTTTACACCACACGACTCAAGCATTTGCCAGTATTCCCGGTAGTATCGTTTTATGTGACTTACAGTAGACTTTTAATCTGACAATGGCGGCCATTGGTTTTAATGTGACGGTGTTAGATGCCTCGCAGCGATAGTCGACATTGTTGTCTGACGCGTCGACGTGAAACGTGTATGGATTGGTCGTTTCTCTGCCAGACACGGAGTAGCTTGAGTCAACTTGAGCTCCATTTCGGAACCAGAGTAATTTAGATGGTGGATTCCCCCCTCGAGAAATACAAGCCAGTGTTAATGTATCACCCACTTGAACGATATCGTCTTCTTGGTAGCCCTCGATTTTTGGTGGTTCAGGAGGATCTGGAAAAGGACAGAATACTTTGTGTGATTAAACATTATTCTTGATCATTTACATATGTGATAACGTTCGATAAAAGCTATCACAGGGTCCGAAATACTTTTTTTAGTTGATATTTTTGTTAGTTTGGTAACAACTGTCTATATATCCCTTTTAAATATTATGTTAATTTCATTAAAGTACTGTATTAATCCTTTAAGTTCATATTCTAATAAATGGTATATTAATGTAATGAAATCTGAGTTAAGAAGGTTCAAATATTGTTAAAATACGTTGAACATTACCATATTTAATTCTATAATATTCGGACTTTCTTGTACGTTAGTTAAAAGAAAGGGGAAAACAGTCGATTACTTACAAAGAACTATTACTGTCACAGACGAGGATTTTGGTCGTTTTAATCCGGGATGAGTGACCTCGCATGTATAGGTGACGTTGTTGTCGTCCAACTTCGGGTAGAGTATTGTTGTACTAGACGTTGTGAACAGGCCGTTTCGGAGATCTTTAGTCTTAATCAGCACGTTATCTAATTAAGAACATGGTCTTGAAGTACTCTGTTGCGACAATGCCATATTACTAACACCTTTTATAATATAAAAATATGGAGAAAGAACCAGGTGCCAAATAAACGTAGTATAAAAATACGCATCTGTGTTTATCATCCTGTTACGTAACGTGGCTGAAAAACCTAGCGTTTACTAAGTGAAAACAGCGAGCCACGAAGAAACGATTTGTAAAATTCTCCCTGATAGTGGCCATAATTATATGTAGAACAAAACTTATATATTTGTTACGCGTGTAGACAGTGATTCAAACTCCTGGTTATGTCTCGTGAAGTAAATAACAGTGTTATCAAAATTACAATAATGATTTTTAAATATCCATAATTTAAGAAATATACATTTTCCCCAAATAACGCTAAAACGGTCTTATTATCGTTAGATAAAAAAATAATAATAAAGCATAATTTTATTATCATGGAAATTTGAAAACATTTTGGCAAGCAGAGGAAATATCAAATATCACATATGATATAAAAATCTAATTAACATTCCTACAGCAACAGAATGAACAGATATCCCCAGAGAGGAGCACTATTTAACTACCTTTCATGCCCGTAACATTTTACGTTATTTAAATTAAATATGCTCATAAACAATGCATATTAGTTTAATACTAACACAATGCTTATATAGATAGCATACATCGTACATACATTATTTTATGAGATGATAACTAAATGTCCAACTGAACGAACTGCTTTATTTTTTCATTGCTTTCATTGAAAAAAAAATGAAACGTTTTATTCAGACCGAAAAACCTGTACTCTTATATTCATCAGTTTCATTTTTATTATAAACTGATGGATCAGTTGAGCAATTTTCTTTATGGATAGGTTTATTTTGATTGGAAAAGGTAATATGTTTTTGGTAAGGTACCAAGTTGCGTGTACTTTCCAGTGACCCTAAGCTCAACTATTTGTTAAGTAAAGAAGTAGAAGGTAGTATCTTTTTTAACATCTGAATCTTACCACGTTTTCTTATACATTGTTTCAACTCATGTATAAAACTAATACGTCAAGCATTAAGTTCGGAGGATCAGAGAGTCCAAGATTCCATCCACAGTATGCCACTGAAAGCACTTTAACTATGGGGATTTTACAAGTGTGACATTTAATCAATCACTACATTCAGTTAAGAGTAGTCGCATAGGCGGAGAATGCTTTTGACAAGCTGTACTCTTTCTCGTCAGCTGTTATTAATTAGGGAATAATATGTCGGACACTTAGGCTAAACAGCCAGGTCAGAGTTACTTGTGTTTAGCAAAAGGTACCGTTCAGGTTGTACTTATAAATAATTTGTAAATTTGTACGTTCGAAATTTTTCTAAGCTGCTCTTTTTAATTATAAGCACATTTTTAGGCATGTTAATTTTACAGTAGAAGAAATGAAATCAAAGAGTGGTAAGTTTATTTCTATTCAACAAACATACAATAAAACTCTAATAGATCTAATAGAAGAGTCGATATATGAGTGAAGAAAAGCAAAATAATAATAAACAAACAAACAATAAAACTCTAAATAATAGATCTAATAGAAGAGTCGATATATGAGTGAAGAAAAGCAAAATAATAATAAACAAACAAACAATAAAACTCTAAATAATAGATCTAATAGAAGAGTAGATATATGAGTGAAGAAAAGTAAAATAATAATAAACAAACAAACAATAAAACTCTAATAGATCTAATAGAAGAGTCATTATATAAGTGAAGAAAAGTAAAGTAATAATAAACAAACAAACAATAAAACTCTAAATAATAGATCTAATAGAAGAGTAGATATATAAGTGAAGAAAAGTAAAATAATAATAATAAACAAACAAACAATAAAACTCTAAATAATAGATCTAATAGAAAAGTAGATATATAAGTGAAGAAAAGTAAAATAATAATAATAAACAAACAAACAATAAAACTCTAAATAATAGATCTAATAGAAAAGTCGATATATGAGGAAGAAAAGTAAAATAACAATAAACAAACAAACAATAAAACTCTAATAGATCTAATAGAAGAGTCATTATATGAAACTCTTGTTCAATTACTTATCACATTTTATTTTACCTTTCAATTCATCTCCGTTCTTAAACCATTTCAGTTGGGATTGCGGCTTGCTCTTCCGTGCGTAACAAGACAGAGGAACACGCTCCGCCTCCCGAACCTCCAGAACACTGGCGTTTGAACGGTGTTCTATTTCAACTCTCTTTGGTGGAACTGTATAAGAAAGAGCGTCGTAAATAATAATAATAGTAAAACGTTTATCTTAAAATCGACATTTTCATAAAACAAAGTAATGGTGAGTTTTCACTACAACATTAAAACATTTTCTGACTTTGAATGCATTTACACGTACCTTGTTAACACATTCATACAGAGAATGTTGCCCATCAGGGAATTATTAATGAATAGGAATTATAAATTACCACCCATAAAACATTGCATTAAAAAGGAATTTGATTTACAGTAATTTAATGAAAAATTTAACGTGTTAAAAACCTTCTGTATGGAAGTAATTCAACTCACAAGAGAAAGGATTAATAACAATTTAATGAATTAGGATCAGTTAAATTTCATGTAAGTCGACTTACGTGCGAATATATTAATAAAAACTTGAACAAAAGTTCATTTGTAAACCTACTATATAAAGGTTTTTATGTTATTTAGAGAATTAATAAATAAAGAATTCCTTAGCTCTCAATGCATGAAAATTTATTTGAATATTTAGTAAAAACCTTTTCTAAAACCAAATCAGTTAATTGTTTAATCATTGAAAATTGTCTTTATTTTATCATTGATTGATAATAACGTGATACATATCTTACATAATTTTGTTGGACTACACAAACGTAGTTTTGTTTGTTGTTGTTCGCCATGTTAATATGTTATATTTTTTCTAAAAGTTCTACTTATACCTTCACCCGGTAAATGTGTTATATGTTTCTAGCAGTTCAATATTGCACAAGAAAGCGCTTACAGGGGCTAATATTATAATTCAAACTACTTATGAGTGAAAGTAAAGAAGAGAGTATTACAAACAATGTGTAAACTATATCTGCTACATCCAATGCCGAAGAGACCTGTCGTCAGGGTAACAAAGATACGACAGACACGGTAGTGCATGAACAACAACTGTTGTGGTGTGAACTACGTTTAAGTTAGCGAAGTGTAATTCTCATCAATTTTCTATGAGTCATTAACAAACTAGAATTAGGGAAATGATTACTTATTTATTGTTATTATTTATTTTTACTTGAATTAACTTTACTCATCATTCAGAAAAACTGTTGAGCTAATAAAGTAGGTTTATTGTTTCCGAAGTGAGTCAACGGGAGAAGACGACATTAGTTTGTTAGTTTTTGAGTTTCGCGCAAAGCTACACGAGGCCTATCTGCGCTAGCCGTCCCTAATTTAGCAGTGTAAGACTAGAGGTAAGTCAACTAGTCATCACCACCCACCGCCAACTCTTGGGCTGTTCTCTTTTACCAACGAATAGTGGGATTGATC
>NW_013672877.1:31359-40954 GCF_000517525.1 Limulus polyphemus
GAAGGTTCATTGGGTCCATGGGGAGATGCTTACAAAGTTTCAGGTTTGAATTTTGCGGTTTTTATGGGCGTTTTTTACCACTATTTCGCCTCTATTGATGGATCTTCACCAAATTTGGCATGAAGGTTCATTGGGTCCATGGGGAGATGCTTACAAAGTTTCAGTTTTGAATTTTGCGGTTTTTATGGGCGTTTTTTACAATTCCATATAAGGGAAGCAACTTTTCATGTCCTAAGATAACCTTTAATTAATCATGAATTTAGATAACTTCCGTCCAGGGGACGGGTACTCTAGCTAGTATATAATATAATATAACACTCAATCATGTTCAAATAAGGGCTATCTTGTCTGTTGATAGAGAATTGCAAAGATCTATACATATCCATAAAATGATTCAAATTGCTTTGCAATGTTCAGCTAGTCATTACCACCCACTGCCAACTATTGGGCTACTCTTTTACCAACGAATAGTGGGATTGATCGTCACTTTATAACGCCCCCACGGCTGAAAGGGCGAGTATGTTTGGGGGGACGGGGATTCGAACCCGCGATCCTCAGATTGCGAGTCGAGCTCCATAACCACCTGGCAACTAACGACATTAGTAATTCTGAAAACCACCGAGTGAGAGTAAAGTACAACGTATATACTTTCTCTCTCAGGTAATGATTAGACATTCATTCAATGTCCCATTATTAAGGAACGATTTTGGTGTTAAAAGTATGTAAGTAACCTAGTAAATATGTAAGGGTTAATAGTTAGTCAACAAACACCTTTGAAACATTTCTCCCATGTTGATTAAACATTTGACATTCTCTAATAACCTTTTTACGTTATATACTATCTACTTATTTCGTCGACGTCTAAGAAATGACGTTCACTGTCGATTCCTCTAGTGCGTTTAATTTTTACGAATATAATTTAATATCATATTGACTATTTGGATAAAAACCGTGAATACTATTATCGTATTACCAAGTGCTCTTAAATGAAATGAAAACTTGCATGCGCGTTCAAAAGCAACAATGATTATAATAAGAAACAAAATAATAAATTAAAACCTACCTAGAACAGTAAGGTTTGCCTTTTCCCAGATTCTGTTGTTGTTTAGAGCTGGTCCAACCTAGTGTTATAACATGTATTGCTATAGTGTTATACACTTTTTAGTAATTAAAAGTAGCTATATATATATATATTTAAGTAGTAGCATTACAAAGAAGTGGACACTTTTTATGTGCTGTTTATGTGTGTAAAAAGACATTAAGTGTGAGGCAACTAGCTTTTGGAGTACTATTTGGCTATTTTGTTATGGAAGTGTAAGTCTTAGAGTATTTATAGTTACACATTTTAAAATATTTTTTCCATATAGATTGAATTTCGACTTCAATAATTTGTATTCTATGTTCTAGATCACAATCTTGATATTTAAAAATATATTTAACAATTTTATTCTCTTTTTTTTAAAAATAATATGACGTAAGGAAACTAACCGAGATAGAATTCTAACCTGACACTCGTATTCTCCTTGATCTTGAAGCTGAACGTTGGCAATTCTTAAGTTATACACACCTCTGACTCGGTCTATTACCATGCCGAACCTAGGGTAGCCAGGAATTTCTGGATCGTACCCTGCAAATATATTGTAATATAATATTGTTGTATACGATACAACATTTGTAATACATGTCCAAAACATGTAGCCTGATGGTTAGCTACGATACGCTGTAACATTTGTAATACATGTCCAAAATATGTAGCCTGATGGTTAGCTACGATACGCTGTAACATTTGTAATACATGTCCAAAACATGTAGCCTGATGGTTAGCTATGATACGCTGTAACATTTGTAATACACGTCCAAAACATGTAGCCTGATGGTTAGCTTCGATACGCTGTAACATTTGTAAAAAAATGTAGCCTGATGGTTAGCTACGATACGCTATAACATTTGTAATACACGTCCAAAACATGTAGATTGATGGTTAGCTACGATACGCTGTAAGATTTGTAATACATGTCCAAAACATGTAGATTGATGGTTAGCTACGATACGCTGTAACATTAGTAATACATGTCCAAAACATGTAGCCTGATGGTTAGCTACGATACGCTGTATCATTTGTAATACATGTCCAAAATATGTAGCCTGATGGTTAGCGTGACGTATTATGGGATTGAATAATATGGGTTTCAAGACGTGATGTTACTGAGCACGTTTTGAGCGTGTTATAAACGTGACAGTCAATCTCGTTATTAAGTTTAAAGGACTGGATTAAACGCTTTTGCAGCTTCGGATGCTGCTGGATGGCTGCATCCTCCTCTGGTCAGTACAATTTAAAATTAGGTTTGGCTATGTCTGAATACTGAAACTCTTGAACCTACATCAGATGTTATTTAAATTTAAAATTCAATTTGAAAATAAGTAACTCACGGTGGACGTTTCTTTTACATGAAAAAACGATAAAGTTTGGTATCATAAGATATGTTTTAGTTTACTAATTTTTGTTCGTCATTGGAAAATCAAATGAAGTAGTCTTCCTGCTGGCAAATTACAATAATGAATCAGTTTTTCTCACACCATAATTAAAATCGATCATAAGTAATAAAACATGGGATTCCTGGAAGGTCGTCTAATGAACGAACATAGCTAGGTGTGTGTGCAGTTCCTTGGCAAAAATCGGGTAAAAAACGCATGAAGTAAATGAGATGTCACACAAACACAGTTATCACACGACAATATAATCCGGACAGTTTGAATAGGTTAAAGAAATATATAATTATAATATTAAGGTTATTATTGTTAAATAGAAACGGAAATTTGAAAATATCCCATAATGATGATATCTAAACCATCCTCTATTTTGTTGTCCTTGTATTTCACACTCCAGCCAGAATATTAGGAATATCCGGAGTAATAAATCAATTTTGGCCATCGCCGGACTAGGTCCATATATATGAAGAAAGATCTTGTTGAAACAAATAACATGAGACATAAATATGTCTCTGGTGGGTTTTGACATTTAAAATAAATAAGGTTATAATATTTCTGGTCTGATACCATGGTCGTTAAAAACGTCTAAAAACTCCTTGAAATATTTCCTTTAGCATTACGATAAGGATGCATTGTTTTGTATATACTACTCGTTAAACGTTTATAACATAAATTATGAAAAAGGAAAAAAAAAATCCTCAGCTGCGTATTTCGTTCTTTAGATAAAGTCAATGCTTTTATATGGACGTACTTTCTGATATTTCCTAGTGGAAAAGCATTCGAAATTTATATCATTTTATAAAACCTTAGAAAAAGGAAAAAACATAAATTCATAGTACACAAGAAATGACCGTTGAACAGAAACGCTCGTACAGTAGTGAAGCAGACGAAAGGGCCGTTTCTTGTATATGTAAGTTTTTGTCAGTTCACATGTTAAGTAAATAGATCAGTTCGGCTGAAAAAGCCAAAGTCGCCACTACGACGGCAATGTAAAAGCCACTCTGCTTTTTTGATAAATAATGGAAAGCACTAATAATGACTATCTGAATCTCGTGTATACTTTTTTTTTCAGTGCCTGAAAACTCCTATTTATACAAAGCTTTTCCAAATGGCCTGAAGTTATAAGTATAAAATTCGCCAGGAAAACTTTCCTTAGACTGAAAAATGGATCGGTACAATGCGCTATCTTGTTTCTCATGTGTTTCAGACTTTCGAATTCCGAACACTACAATCTATACAAAACAAAATATTTGGCCTGACGGCATTAAGAAGGCTTAGATGTATCCATAGTAGTCTAGTTATTGACGTTATTTTCGGTCGATCATCGAGTAAAGTAAGATATTAGTTGTGGTTAAATATATATTGTAAACAATAGCAAATCGCGTACATTTGTACCTGTTAAACATCAATATTAAAGTATCATTGTTTAACGTTAATTTAGCTGAGATCAGAAACAGCTGACAAAACATTTCACTAGTTTCTATAAAACCCAGTTTATGACTGCAGTATTAGAGCTTCATGTTTCTATATTAACGATATTATGTTTCTAAAGTATATATTGTTAAATATATATTGTAAACAATAGCAAATCGCGTACATTTGTACCTGTTAAACATCAATATTAAAGTATCATTGTTTAACGTTAATTTAGCTGAGATCAGAAACAGCTGACAAAACATTTCACTAGTTTCTATAAAACCCAGTTTATGACTGCAGTATTAGAGCTTCATGTTTCTATATTAACTATATTATGTTTCTAAAGTATGCATTTCAAATGTCGAAAAGAGCAAATTTGAGGATTGATTCACGTAAAGCATAACTTGATAATAATCTTCTGAAAGATAATCAACCAATTGTGTTCTTTGATATCTGACAGTGAATCCTATCTAAACATGCACTTAGTGTTTTGGTAACTAACACTGCACAAGTGCTTTGATATATGACAGTGAATCCTATCTAAACATGCACTTAGTGTTTTGGTAACTAACACTGCATAAGTGCTTTGATATCTGACAGTGAATCCTATCTAAACATGCACTTAGTGTTTTGGTAACTAACACTGCATAAGTGCTTTGATATCTGACAGTGAATCCTATCTAAACATGCACTTAGTGTTTTGGTAACTAACACTGCACAAGTGCTTTGATATCTGACCGTGAATCCTATCTAAACATGCACTTAGTGTTTTGGTAACTAACACTGCACAAGTGCTTTGATATCTGACCGTGAATCCTATCTAAACATGCACTTAGTGTTTTGGTAACTAACACTGCATAAGTGCTTTGATATATGACAGTAAATCCTATCTAAACATGCACTTAGTGTTTTGGTAACTAACACTGCATAAGTGCTTTGCTATCTGACAGTTAACAGTATGTAAACATGTATTAAGGGTTTTGGTAATTGGTACTTCACAAGTGCTTTGAAAAATGGCAGTGCATACTACGTAAACACGCATAAATTCTTTGGTAATTGACAATGTCATGTAACCATGCATTGCCTGCTTAGAGAATTGATTGCACCTTACGTAAACATATTTTAAGTGCTTTGGTAGCTGTCAATACAGACCATTAAGCATGCATTAAGTGCTTTGTTAGACAACAATACAGACCATTAAGTATGCATTAAGTGCTTTGGTAGACAACAATACAGACCATTAAGCAAACATTAAGTGCTTTGATAGACAACAATACAGACCATTAAGTATGCATTAAGTGCTTTGGTAGATAACAATACAGACCATTAAGCATGCATTAAGTGCTTTGGTAGACAACAATACAAACCACTAAGCACGCATTTAAGTGCTTTGATAACTACCAGTGTCAGGTTAACATGTATTAAGTTCTTTGATAATTCACATGTAAACACGTACTGTTTAGTATTCCTGTAATTATGCAACATTCCACAGGCAGTTATTAAAACATCGACTTGCTAAACTTTAAAATTATTTATAAAAGTTATTGTAATAGTGATTAAAAAACGTTCTCAAGCTCTTGGGTAAATTTTCTTTTACTTTTTTGGTATTATGTTTTATCTTCTTCTCTCCCTTAATTTTAATATCAGACAAGCTTTAAACTTATAATATAAATTTCATTTGACATTTTCATTGGTGAGTTTATTCGTGGTCGATACAAGGCTATTTAATATTGTACTTGCTATGTTTTGGTACTTGTATTTTTGCATTTAAGTTAAATGAGAGACAGTCATCGGCACTATTCACAACATGGGACTGATTGTCACTTTTATAGGGCAATTACAACCTAAAGTGTGGGGTATGTTCTGTAGTATTGCACGGATTCGATCTCGTTTCGCCCATTACGAAATTCAGAGTTTTACTATAGCGTCAAACTGCGCCCCCTATACATTTGAAAGTGATAAAAATTAATACTGTATGTTAAACATTTTGCAAAAATAAATCAACATCTGAGACAAGCAGTGAAAGGACTGCATGCAAACACCAATATTTTGCTGTTGTTACGCGCAAAGTTACACAATGGGCTATCTGTTCTGTACCCACCACAGGTATCGAAACCCGATTATTAGCGTAATAAGTTTTCTGAGTTATTGCTGAACCAATAATATGCTCCAGGTAGTTTTGATACTCACAAGAAGAGGGCAGAAAGTTTGTGAGTGAGCGAAATACTGGTTATTATGCAAGGTTATTAGCTTCAATAAAACGTACACACATATACAGTAGTTAAGTACGATGTTGCCTGTGTGACATATAATTGTATACAGTCATTATTGTCAAACCTCCTTTTTTATAGTTAAAAGTAGTAGCTTGTAAGCTTTTGAAATATTATCGTTGTTCTCGTTTAAATCAGAGAGTAATAAATTAATTTCATTACTGGTTGTCGTCAAACGGAAAAAACCCTCTTAACAACTTTTTACGTACAAGACTTTGTTTATAAATAATGCAAATAAACATTCATAATCAGTAGTATTATATTAGTATATAGAAAGTAATAATAAAATAGATTGGTATAAGGAGCCAAAATACCCTGAAATAAAATTTAATTACTCTATTAAGTCATTAAAGAGGAAGATATGAGATAATGATGCTATTTAAATATAGATTTAAGCACCGTTCTAACACAGGGAATTTCTACTTTATTAGGCCTAGTGGGTTGTGGAACGTTAATTAAATACATTATTTATCCTCTCTTGATTTTAAAATGTCGCAAGAATTTATTGTTAAACTTACTGGTGATGACAAAACCTTGTCGAAACGTTGTAAATTTACTGTTATCTTAAACTTATATTAAAGTTGTTCTTCATTACCCATTCAAACCATCTCCAAGCATTATCACTTCAGTGACGTTATATTTTTATAGCCGTCAGTACAATATTTGTATATATATTTATAGATGTAGGTACATTAAAAACCTTACTTTTCCTAGTGTGTTTCCGTTTTATCGAGTGTACAGTTTAATTGTTTAAAAAATAAGACTTTTGAACTCAAGGCTACAACTCGTATATTAACATACTATTAGTGAAATACACAAATACTGACAGTAGATATAAGACACTTAGAGCACAGAAAAGGTTGTCATAAAGGCATACGCATAATCATGGTAATTTAGTGAATCAAAGGCAGCACAATTCTAGTTAATACGAATGTAAATTCTTGTTCGCAGATAAAAGACTGAAAAATAAAATTAACATAATTTAGTTCAAACATAAACATAAAATATGCTAATGTTGGGAAGTTGCGATTGGCCCAATCGATGAACACCGTTGGTTTCGTTACATTTGGAATGTTATTTGGATATTAATATTTTTTAACGTCCAAGCAAAACTCAGTTATAATTGTGTATAAATTACAAAGTATTATTTATTGAATACATGTATACTTTCTTTTGGAAATCATCATCTTCTGTAGAAAAATATCCAAGCTTCATCTGTGACCTTTAACACAAAATAACATGTGTAGAACTTTATGTTTCTAATATTCAAAACTCTAACGCTAACCTGGTTGTGTTAACAAGAAATATAAACTTTTCCTTCTTGACTGATTTGCTATACAAGGTTTGCTGTGTGTGTGTGTTATTGATTTTACATGTTCTTGCCATAGAAAACTGTTGATAAAGTTAAAACAGATAAGTGTTGGTTGAAACCTTTAAGAAATCCATTCGGCGTAAGACCAACCTGTAAACAGATGTGGATAATTAGACCAAAAAATCAAATGAATCTGTCAGGATCACGTGCAAGAGGAAAGATACATATGATCTGTTACTCGTGTGAGAAAATGATTTCGAATTATAAATAGTTATTAAATGTTTCTGACATGTACTGTGGTTTTAAGACACTAAAATAATGTACAAAAGATATATAAAACATTTCAGTCTTTTGAAAATTAATATTCTAAAATGTATTCCAAGTATCCGTTAAAAATCATTACATTAAACACAGTGGAAAAATAAACTAACTTCTAAGATTTCAAAATTTCCAGGATTTTTGTATTCCAACACGAAATTCTCGTGCACTAGTCTTATCTAACTTCTAAGATGTCAAAATTTCCATGGATTTTTGTATTCCAACACGAAATTCTCGTGCACTAGTCTTAACTAACTTCTAAGATTTCAAAATTTCCAGGATTTTTGTATTCCAACACGAAATTCTCGTGCACTAGTCTTAACTAACTTCTAAGATTTCAAAATTTCCATGATGTTTGTATTCCAACACGAAATTCTCGTGCACTAGTCTTAACTAACTTCTAAGATTTCAAAATTTCCAGGATTTTTGTATTCCAACACGAAATTCTCGTGCACTAGTCTTAACTAACTTCTAAGATTTCAAAATTTCCAGGATTTTTGTATTCCAACACGAAATTCTCGTACACTAGTCTTATCTAGCTTCTAAGATTTCAAAATTAAGCTGTTTTAATCTATCTCTTTGTATTATGTTGTTGATGACTGTATATGTACTGTTTGTTTCAAATTATTATCACCCAACCTTTCACAGAAAAGTCATTTTGTACATAATAGTGACGTATGTTGTAGCGTTATTATGTAACACAAAAAAATCAACACAATTCCATTAAAACATGCTTTTCTCTCATCGGGATTGGCTTTATTTAACATTTCATGGATGTGAAATAACAGGTCAGATTTATGCACGTATGTTGAAGTTGCCCAACATTTTACTCATCTCTAGACCCTCAATTTAATATCTTTTCTAATTTACCTTTTTACGTCCATAAAGATACTGGAAGTGAAATAACAGGTCAGATTTATGCACGTATGTTGAAGTTGCCCAACATTTTACTCATCTCTAGACCCTCAATTTAATATCTTTTCTAATTTAACTTTTTACGTCCATTTTGTTTTTTAATTTATACGTGCGCGTGACATTTTAATGAGTAATTTTTCAGCACTTTTTTGCGGCACTATCTGATCCTATATTTATATATATGAGATTAGCTACTTTTATTTCCTTCCTTGATATATTTTATCACAAGCATCTGGTTGATAAGACTAGTGCACGAGAATTTCGTGTTAGAATACAAAAATCCTGGAAATCACTGACGTTAGCCTGAAGCTAGAAATAAAACATACTAATTGGTTGAAATCGAATCAAACATTTTTAGCAATACTTTCATCGTGGGTTAAATATTTTCACTTTGCTACAGGAACGCTTGTCCATGTTGTAACATTGAAATTGACTGAACTGCCAAGAATTGTTCGTACACTCTCTCGTGGCTTTAACTTGACCCGTGGCTACTAAGAAACGAAGATGCTGAATAGATTAAGGAGCAAATAAACCCCCAGTGCCTTATCCACTTCAACATGGTGTTGTCAAATAAAGGGAAAATATACATATTCTCTCTGTCCCTTTTTATCTATCTACCCGTTTATCCTTAAATTCGTTAACATTTGAACAGAGTAATATGATCCAGTATTTAGCGAAATAACTGTGAGATCGATAAATATAAACTATTAACTAATAGATTGAAATAAAGGAATATTTTATCCGAGTTAATAGGCTTAGCTTAGATAATACTCTTACACATAAGGGAAGATATAGAAACCTCACTTGAAGGCGTCAAACGACTCAAAATCCGAGGGTCGCGGGTTCGAATCCCCGTCACATCAAACATGCTCGC
>NW_013672878.1:0-6313 GCF_000517525.1 Limulus polyphemus
ACAATAGAGGTTCTTAGTCTTACAATAGAGGTTTTTAGCTTCACAATGTAGGTTCTTAGTCCGGCAATAGAGGCTCTTAACTGGGAATAAAATAAGAAATCAACGTGTTATTTCAGTCATTTAAAGTCAGTTTCATACATAGTTCTAAAATATAATATTTTATTTTTATTTTTTCTTCTACTATCAAATATCCAACAGTCGTATATGGTCAACATGGTATATGTATACCACTGTTGATTAAGTAATACAGTTGATGTATGAAATTTTTAAATCTGATGTTAAATTTTTAAGTAATCGTGATAAAGAACTGATAAAAATGTGCCAAGCATAGTTAAAACACAGGTAAACGTTGGGATTAAATGTAGTCTTTCAAGTATAAATCACAAGCTGTATTTTTACAAAGACCAAAAAAACAAAACCTTACCCTGGCATCTCTGCTGTGGTAGTAAAACGATAAGAATCGCTATCAGGGATGTAAAATTAATCTTATCGTCCGACATTTCTCTAACTAAAGTCAAATTCACTAGGGAAAGCCGAAGAAATGGCTAGAACCTACTCTCTGATACAGAGTACCTATAGACTCAAAGTTACGTTTCTCTTGGTGCTATCTACTACATTCATACACAATAGCTCTGTTGGTTGATTACGTGTGAAAAGAAAGAGTGCTTCCGTTTTTGCTTTTCTTATACAATCTTTCATCACCGTTTACGTTGAGAAGCTTGAAGGTTAACGCTTTAAGCTTGAATAACTTTGGGATTTTCCCGCGTTTTTTTTGTATTTTTTTTTTTTTGTAATTGCTATAGTTCTATTTGGTTGACATTTTATTCACACTAATCAGCGAATTGTAACTTTTACGTCGTGTTACTCCTTGGATATCTATATGTATCCTGATATGTTATGTTAAGGATATACAAAAAGAAAAAAAACTAAACAAACTACAACATTAAACTAATAAATTGCTCACTTGTATGACAAATAAATAAGACAACGTGATGGCCACTTCTTGTCAACTATTTCATAAGTTACACACAAACTCAATATTCGTCTGTTTTACTTTTATTTGACCTCATCAAATACTTTATTTTATTTCTGTGACAAAGTTTTAAGCTATTAGTTGAATAGTAACACCCGTTTCTTTACGTGCAGGACTATGGATCTGAGGTTCCGTGGTTCACGTCTTGTTACCACACACACACACACACACACATTACAATGGTTAGCATGCCGGATTATGGATTTAAAGCTCCATTTTTAACTCCCCGGTTAACTCTAGGAAAGTAAAAAAAAAAAGTGATTTGCACTTTAGGGTCCTAGGGTGCGTTATAAGAGTGACAGTCAAAATCACTATTTGGTTTGACAACAGTAACTCAAGAGTTGGTGGTGCGTGTTGTTGGCTAACTACCCTTCTTTCTAGTCCATCACTTTAAAAGTAGGGACGGCTAGTGCAGATAGCCCACGAGTAGCTTTGAGCAGAATCTAACGAACAAACAAACAAACTCTTCTTCCTGTTTATATTTAAAGTTAAATATGCACAGCAGCCACCCAGTGGCACAGCGGTATATCTGCGGACTTACAAAGCTAGAAACCGGGTTTCGATACCCATGATGGGCAGAGCACAGATAGCCCATTGTGTAGCTTTGTGCTTAACTTCAAACAAGTTTGTTTGTTTGTATTGAAGTTCAGCACAAACCTACACAATTGGGTATTTTTTTGCTATGCCGAGCACGGGTATCGAAACCCGGTTTCTAGCGTTGTAAGTCCGCAGACATACCTCTGTGCCACTAGGGGGCTTAACTTCAAACAAAAAAAAAGAAACATGCACAGCAGTGCTTTATGCTGCCATCTAGCGGATGTTCTCTTATCCATTATAAAGACTGTTAGCTTATAAGATTAGTAGATAGAGTGTGTGACGTTTTAATACCTAATGAATAAATAAACATCCTGATTGTGATCGATCACTAACAGCAAAATAATAAGAAGCTTGATAGTTTCAGTCACGCGCAAACAAACAATAAATATATTTTTGTTATTCTTGGACAGAACTTTCTTAAACTTAATAAGATAAAGTACTTTAAATAACGTATTTACGAAGCGACACTCGGTAAGGAACAGAGGCGGCAGAGCAAAAAATAAAACAAAAATCATATGAACAGATCCTCGGGAGCTTCCTATAAAGATGTAATTATTTAAAAAAAGATTTTTGAAAATTTAAAGCAGGATCATTGCACGATAATTTAACAAACAAATGTCTCTATAAATCAGGATCTTTCTTGTTAAATTGTTTTGATAATAACGATGGTGCCTTTACTGGCGAAACCGTGATCGAAATATATAAAATAATTGTGAAACGTACAATTGTTTTAATTCTGTAATAAAGCTTTCAGAATTCAATATGCTCTGCAAATATATTTATGGAATGCGACATAAATGCACTATTTTCAGTTATTAGTACTATGCATGGGTTTATAACATGCTAAGCCTAGCATTTCAATATAATTTCAGTAAAAGTTGTGCCGTCACGACAGAAGAAAATTTAAAGTTTAGCGAGCTGTACGATATGCGGAGTGCTTTTAATGTTTAGTGCCATTTAGATACTTTTTAATAGTTAGTGCCATTTAGATTATTTTTAAGGTTTAGTTCCATTTAAATTATTTTTTTAATGTTTAGTGCCATTTAGATTCTTTTTTAATGTTTAGTGTCATTTAGATTATTTTTAAGGTTTAGTTCCATTTAAATTATTTTTTTAATGTTTAGTGCCATTTAGATTCTTTTTTAATGTTTAGTGCCATTTAGATTCTTTTTTAATGTTTAGTGCCATTTAGATTCTTTTTTAATGTTTAGTGTCATTTAGATTCTTTTTAATGTTTAGTGCCATTTAGATTTTTTTGTACTGTCTAGTGCCTTTTAGATCCACAAAACAAAAGAATTAAAGTACATGAACAGACTGTCGACGGAAATGACTACAAGTCTGTTTCTCTATTCCAAAAACCTGTGATTGAGATATTGTGTAAATGTTAATGGTTCTGGGCATTTTGAAATGATTCAGTTTAAAATGTTTACACCTTTGCCTTAAGAATCTGCCCACTAAAAAATGTGAAAAATGAAAATAAAATAGTAAGTTAAAATCCAATCACATCTAAATCATAGATACCAAAATGCTTGTGTAGGAGAGGTTTTGAGTGAGTAATATGCCTTTGAAACATTAGGGTAAAAGTAGCCAGATCCCAAAAAATTAATGTGAATATTTTTATAAACGTTTTCGACTTAACTGCTACTGGAAGTATGATCAAGCACGAACGATCTGATGCAAAAGGTCAATCCATCTTCACTGATATTAGGAATTTAACTACAATATCTAGTAAGCTTATGACAACAATACATGTACGTATATATACTAGTAACAAAAACGTTTATTCTAAAATTGATGGGATGTAAGGATGAAAAAAGATCAGACACAAAAGAGCATTTGGGATGGTAGGAAATTCTGCATTATTCATTCCTGCATTCCACTATTCATACAGTGTACTCACAGAGTGGATACATATATATACGTTAGGTTCCACTACTCATACATTACACTCACAGAGTGGATACATATATACGTTAGGTTCTACTACTCATACAGTGCACTCAAAGAGTGGATACATATATATACGGTAGGTTCCACTACTCATACAGTGTACTCACAGAGTGGATACATATATACGTTAGGTTCCACTACTCATACAGTGTCCTCACAGAGTGAATACATATATATGTTAGGTTCCACTACTCATACAGTGTCCTCACAGAGTGGATACATATATATACGTTAGGTTCCACTACTCATAGATTAGATACATATATACGTTAGGTTCTACTACTCATACAGTGCACTCACAGAGTGGATACATATATATATGTTGGGTTCCACTACTCATACAGTAGATACATATATACGTTAGGTGTATGAGTAGTGGAACCCAACATATATATGTATCTACTTTGTGAGTAGTGGAACCTAACGTATATATGTATCTACTGTATGAGTAGTGGAACCCAACATATATATGTATCTACTTTGTGAGTACACTGTATGAGTAGTGGAACCTAACGTATATATGTATCTACTGTATGAGTAGTGGAACCCAACATATATATGTATCTACTTTGTGAGTACACTGTATGAGTAGTGGAACCTAACGTATATATGTATCCACTCTGTGAGGACACCGTATGAGTAGTGGACCTAACGTATATATGTATCTACTCTGTGAGTACACTGTATGAGTAGTGGAACCTAACTTATATATGTATCTACTCTGTGAGTACACTGTATGAGTAGTGGAACCTAACGTTTATATGTATCTACTCTGTGAGGACACTGTATGAGTAGTGGAACCTAACGTTTATATGTATCTACTCTGTGAGTACACTGTATGAGTAGTGGAACCTAACGTTTATATGTATCTACTCTGTGAGGACACTGTATGAGTAGTGGAACCTAACGTTTATATGTATCCACTCTGTGAGGACACTGTATGAGTAGTGGAGTAGATACATATATACGTTAGGTTCCACTACTCATACAGTAGATACATATATACGTTAGGTTCCACTACTCATACAGTAGATACATATATACGTTAGGTTCCACTACTCATACAGTAAATACATATATACGTTAGGTTCCACTACTCATACAGTAGATACATACATGTATATACGTTAGGTGGTGGAATGCAGGAAGGAGTAATACGGATTTTCTTACAATTCCAAACACTCTCTAGTTTCTGATCATTTTACATCCATACATCCCATCAATTTTATAATAAAACTGTTTGTTACTAGTTTCTGCATTTTTTTTCGAGTCGAAGTCTTGGCTTCCAGTGGGCCTGTATCTTCTAGGTGTGAGGCAGCATTTCACCAACTTATTCAGTTCTATTCTGTACGGAGCCATGATATAATCTGTACACGTTACTTCTTTAAGCAAGATAAGTCATGAGCAGGCGCGGTAAGAGGTATACGGCAGATTATTTACTTCCATCTTGAAGCAAGATAAGTCATGATCAGGATAATGCGCGGAGCAGTAAGGAGTATACGGTAGATTATTTACTCCCATATTGAAGCAAGGTAAGTCATGACCAGGATAATGCGCGGCGCGGTAAGGGGTATACAGTAGATTATTTACTTCCATATAACGCGAACAATGGCTTACTTATCAGAGACCGTGATTAGTACGTTGGGTTGTCACTAACCCATCCCTACATAGGGATCACTTTCTCATTAGTGGGAGTTAATACAAACTGTCTGAACAGCAATGGCTACACAGTGGTATTTCTGCGGATTTATACTGATAGAAACCGGGTTTCGATACCCGTGGTGGGCAGAGCACAGTTAGCCCTCAGTGTAGCTATGTACTTAATAACAGCACAACAATTAATACCAATGCCATTGGAGTTTAATGGTGCGAGTATATAAACGTTTTTTTTATCGAATTCAATTTTTTTTCACATTATGAATTCATTCCAAGCTGGATATTTGGTTTTATGTCACAGTAACTTTTTTATTTCGCGGTTTTCTTGGTTACCTTACAATTTTTGGTCTTAAATTTTGTCTTATCATCAAAAATGGTTTCATCTCTTTCTGTACTCAGATTGTGAGCACGAACAACGTACTTCGAAACTCAATGATCGTATTAAACCCAGAATGCTAAGGCACTATCAAGATAAACTGTACTAGTTTAACAAGCAACATATTTTTATAGACGTAGATCAACGTAAGATCTCAAGTGAGTGTATTTTAGTTCTTCTAACACGCGGAGGTCAACATTATATCTCAAGTAACTATATCTTTTGTTATTATAACAGGTTGAGGTCAACATCACATCTCATATGACTGTCTTTTGTTCTTTTAGCAGCGAATGTTCAACATTACATCGTAAGCGACGGATGTTTGTAGAACCCGCGGACAAAAGAGTGACATCTATGATGTAATTTTTATTCACACGCAAATAGAAATGTGTGCTGAAAGATTCAACAAAACGACATTCTCCTGCTTGATATTCATACTTATTAAATTGAATTATCAAAAAGACAATGAAATGAAACTTTCTAGACGAGCAGAAATTTCTTAACGGTAAATGCTTAATATAAACATACAATTACATGTTTCAAAACACGTCAAATCTGATTATAAACAAGATTACGACACTTATGATAAACAACATTGTTTATTGACAAAAAGGGGACATGGATAAAACAATGTTGTTTATCATAAGTGTCGTAATCTTGTTTATAATCAGATTTGACGTGTTTTGAAACATGTAATTGTA
>NW_013672878.1:7208-10417 GCF_000517525.1 Limulus polyphemus
GATACATAATCATTTAAACTAACAACACCTTCAGAGTTCCCAATAATAATTATTTAAACCAACAACACCTTCAGAATTCCCGATACATAATTATTTAAACCAACAACACCTTCAGAGTTCCAAATACATAATTATTTAAACCAACAACACCTTCAGAGTTCCCAATAATAATTATTTAATCCAACGACACCTTCAGAATTCCCGATACATAATTATTCAATCCAACAACACCTTCAGAATTCCCAATACCTTTTGCAATTTTAAAATTAATTATTTTTGTAAACTCTAAGACAGAGCATAGTGCTTATTTTTAAATTCTTTCGGGTAATTACTTTTCTTCATATGTTAAAACTCAAAACTACATGTAATGCAGACCAAGTCAGTTCCAACTGTGAGGTTACTTATCAGGTCCTATTTTTAAAACCATCATGGTTAAAAATAAGTTAAGGATTTTCTGTCTAAAGCCTGGGCTTAACTTTGCCCACTTATTCTACCCGTGAGAGCAACAATAGGGGTGTCACGTATACAGAAAAGACAAAACGAAGATTGTATAGTGGTGATAATCGTGATTAAGCAATTAAATTTTCTCTGCATTAGGTGATTTTACCGCGTTTTTCATTTTAATTTAAGTTAACAAATATGGTGGTTCAGGATTATACATTTTTATTATTATTACAGGGGACCTTGTTGGGGAGACTTAAGCTGATTTTCTTAAGTTAACAAATATGGTGGTTCAGGATTATACATTTTTATTATTATTACAGGGGACCTTGTTGGGGAGACTTAAGCTGATTTTCCTAAGTTAACAAATATGGTGGTTTAGGATTATATATTTTTATTATTATTACAGGGGACCTTGTTGGAGAGACTTAAGCTGATTTTCCTAAGTTAACAAATATGGTGGTTCAGGATTATACATTTTTATTATTATTACAGGGGACCTTGTTGGGGAGACTTAAGCTGATTTTCCTATCTCCATTTTAATTTAAGTTAACAAATATGGTGGTTTAGGATTATACATTTTTATTATTATTACAGGGGACCTTGTTGGGGAGACTTAAGCTGATTTTTTTATCTCCTCTCTCAGTTAAATGAGGCCTAAAAATGAAAACAGTGAAAAACGGGTTTGTTTCTATTAATCGTGTTTAGTGAAGGTAGAAAAGAGAAATATAATTTAGTGAAAAAAAATGATAACGATATTTCTAGAAATACCAAGAATCTCGTGTGGAAAAACAGAAATCATAAAAGTTTTAAGATCCCATATATGTGCTATCGAGTTATCGTTAATGTTGTTCTTTATTGTGTGCTAGTCTTTTATGACACATAACAATGGTTCAGAAGTTTTTAACCATTTTTGAATTTTCTAAATATGGAAATCTCCTTTTGTAAATTTTCTTCAGACTGTGGAAATAAATAAATTTCTCCGTGGGGGGTGTTATAATGTGACGGTCAATCTCACTATTCGTTGGTAAAAGAGTAGCCCAAGAGTTGGCGGTGGGTGGTAATGACACCCAAATAAATTTCTCACCCTCGATAAAACATTTTCCCAGTTAATGTTAAAAGTGGGGAGCAGGACCCCATGTTTTAAAAGGTGGGTGTGTACTGCTGATATTACACGAACACGTTAAATACATTCTTGATAGATAAAGGAATATTTGACTCCTCGTAAGTTGACAATTCTGTAATTATATCTTTATGCTGTCAACTTGATGACAAGGTTTTATTTTACACTTCCATCACTCATCATTAGACAGGAAACGAGATACAATTCTGACAACTGGCAATATTAAAACTGATTGAAACCGCAAGAAAATATTTAATTAGGTAACTAAAAACACAAAACTGAGAGAAGAAACTATTTATCTGTCTAAGACATCAGAAATTTACACGTTAATTTGCTTAAAAACTTTAACGGGTAGTCTTCACTCGTGACAAATGATGTGTTACTCCGACTTTATGTATGTGATTGAATATAAATGAGTCAGTAAATGGTTATTGAGAAAATTAAACAGAAACTTTGTGAAGAATATTCATAAAGTGAATAAAAAGCTACTTACACCTAGAAGCAAACGCCGCTTGGACCGGTTGTGGCCCAGAAGAAACTTGCCATAACTGCGAATCCTAAGGGTCACAAAATGCACTCTGCACTTAGGAGCCAAGAGTGACAGTCAAATCCTATTATTCGACCAGACGGGGCCCGGAATGGCCAGGTGGTTATGGCGCTCGACTCGCAATCTACGGGGTCGCGGGTTAGAATCCCCGTCCCACCAAACATGCTCGCCCTTTCAGCCGTGAGGGCGTTATAATGTGACGGTCAATCCCACTATTCGTTGTAGCTTTGCGCGAAATTCAAAACAAACAAACAAACAAATCGACCAGACAAGAGCAACCTAACAGTTCACGGCTGGAGTTGTCGGCTAGCTGCCTTCTGTCAAGTTTATCAGTTCAGAATTAGGTACGGCTATGTGCAGATAGATCTTATGTAGGCCTGCACGACAAATCGAAACAAACAAATAAATTTATATAAAAAAAAAACACACACAACAAATAACACCCAGTTTAACAGCAGTTCTTAAAACACCTAGGGGAAACAAAATATCATACTTAACTCTATGTCGAACATTAATTGTTAGCTTTTACATGACACCTAGTGGCGTATTTTAAACTTAGCAGATTTATTCTAGAGAACAGATTTTATGTTTGATTATAAGATACAACCTCATAATTCTAAAGCCTAGTGTTGAGAGTGAATTCCTGTTTTCTTTTGGTTTCACTGATAAGATCTTGCTTGGATTTCCTATCATAGATGACAGACTTTGAGTTATTTACATTTTTATTTAATTATGAACAATTAGAAATTTAACAGGTTTATAATGTTTTAAATACACTTACAACCAGGAACATAATATTTTAAATACACTTACAACCAGGAACAAGTTGAAACTACTAGTTTTGCTCCAATATCTTTTAATGTGAATCTGCTGTGCCATTATAAGCTTGTTGTTGTTGGTGTTTTCTTGGTGTAAAGCTACCCAATAGGCTAATTGCATTCTTTAGACAAGGCTTGTTGTTGGTGTTTTATTGGTGTAAAGTAACACATTAGGCTAATTACACTCTTTAGACAAGGCTTGTTGTTGGTGTTTTCTTGGTGTAAAGTTACACAATAGGCTAATTACACTCTTTAGACAAGGCTTGTTGTTGGGTTTCTT
>NW_013672878.1:11070-15355 GCF_000517525.1 Limulus polyphemus
CTCTTTAGACAAGGCTTGTTGTTGGTGTTTTCTTGGTGTAAAGTTACACAATAGGCTAATTACACTCTTTAGACAAGGCTTGTTGTTGGGGTTTTCTTGGTGTAAAGTTACACAATAGGCTAATTACACTCTTTAGACAAGGCTTGTTGTTGGTGTTTTCTTGGTGTAAAGTTACACAATAGGCTAATTACACTCTTTAAACAAGGCTTGTCGTTGGTGTTTTCTTGGTGTAAAGTTACACAATAGGCTAATTGCACTTTTTAGACAAGGCTTGTTGTTGGGGTTTTCTTGGTGCAAAGTTACACAAAAGGCTAACGGTAATTTTTTTCCACCGCGGGGAATCGAACCCCGGATTTTTGCGTTGTAAGTCCGTAAACTTGTCACTGAGCTACCGGTGGACATATTACTACACAAGAGTTGAAAAAAATACAAATAAGATGATTTCTCATTCAAAAACCTGAAGGGCGAATGTTTTGACGAATTATTTTGAATAAATGTAAACGCACAAAATTTGAAAGAAACACACAATAATTTACAACCGAGAGACGCCATACGCTAGATTTAGGCTAGAGAATAACTTCTGCAATGTTATCCGAATCAAGATGGATTAATTCCAAGTTATGTTGCCTAGTAACATGTTTTACTTTTTTGGGGGTTCAAGTGAGTTAATTTAGAATCGTGACACCTAGTGGCGTATTTTAAACTTAGCGGATTTAGACTAGAAAATAACTTCTGCAATATTATCCGAATCAAGATAGATTAATTCCAAGTTATGTTGCCTAGTAACATGTTTTACTTTTTTGGGGGATGAAGTGAGTTAATTTAGAATCGTGACACCTAGTGGGGTATTTTAAATTTATCGGATTTAGGCTAGAGAATAACTTCTGCAATATTATCCGAATCAAGATGGATTAATTCCAAGTTATCATGTCTAGTAACATGTTTTACCTTTTTTGGGGATCAAGTGAGTTAATTTAGAATCGTGACACCTAGTGGCGTATTTTAAGCTTAGCGTGTAAGGTTTTATTTACTGTTGTTACGTATTTTGTAGAGTGAACTACCAACTACACGTGATAAATGTTTACTTTAGCTCACGGTGGTTTAATTTTGTAGGATCGGGTAAGTTAATTTCAAATCCTGACACCTAGTGGCATATTTTAGAGTTAGCATCTGTAAAATTGATTTCAGTTCTCTTTTTTCTCCTTAGATCCAGTAACTGCACTTTTCTTACGAATGACTGCAAATATTGAATACCAGTTTAATTTGGAACGCCCACATCTGATCCTATTTTGATTTTGGAACTAAATTCTCACATGGAGCTTTGCAGATATCTTTTTCCAAAAGGTCACGCTTCAATTCTTCCCACTCTGTAGTTTTTTCCTGTTTTTTAGGTCTACCCTGTGTGCATAGCATTGCTTATTCTGAGCCTGGTTGTTTAGATGTACAGGAATTTTATTAAAAAAACTCGTGTGGGCTGATAATTTATAACCACCTGGATTAGTACTTGAAATGTCGTGATGACTTGTGGGCATGATGAAACAATAATAAATATATCCAAAGATAAGGTAAGCAAGACCCTAAGTAACAGCATATGATACTTTCGTGTATTTTGATGAGGAAATATAAAATTTATTCAGATATATGATTTATTAAAACAGAAAAGCTGTTATATACTTTCAAAATATTGATGATACCTTCTTGTAAGTGTTTTTGACCGGATTTTCAATTTACAAATAGCGTCTTTGAGAGAGCAAATCAGTTAAGCCAATATGATGCTTTCTGACATTTGGAGACAAAATTGTTTATTCCTGTAAGCTCTAAACATTTCACAAACAGCTCAGAGTCATCAACAGAGACACACATCTGGGACTTTGGTCTTGAATAATTTACTATTTTTTTAGTTAAATTATATTTGAAGTTTAGCAGTTTACTATACTACAAAAAACTAGCTTGTTTGTTTTAGAGCAAAGCCACATTGGGTTCTCTATTTTGCCCACTGTGGGGAATCGAACCCCGGATTGTAGCGCTGTAACTCTGTAGGTTTATCATTGTCCCACCAAGGGCCAAAAAAAAAAAAAACAAACAAACAACAGCAAAATATTAATAGAACGTTAATGACTAGAATACGTCATTTACAAGAAGAAAACACAGTCATGGATTTATTTCATTTAGATTGGAATGTATTACTTGATCATCATCACTGATTGTAATGTGTTACTTGATCAGCATCACTTATTGTAATGTGTTACTTGATCAGCATCTCTGATTGTAATGTGTTACTTGATCAGCATCCCTTATTGTAATGTGTTAATTGATCAGCATCACTGATTGTAATGTGTTACTTGATCAGCATCACTTATTGTAATGTGTTAATTGATCAGCATCACTGATTGTAATGTGTTACTTTATCAGCATCACTGACTGTAACGTGTTACTTGATCAGCATCTCTGACTGTAACGTGTTACTTGATCAGCATCTCTGACTGTAACGTGTTACTTGATCAGCATCACTTATTGTAACGTGTTACTTTATCAGCATCACTGACTGTAACGTGTTACTTGATCAGCATCTCTGACTGTAACGTGTTACTTGATCAGCATCTCTGACTGTAACGTGTTACTTGATCAGCATCACTGATTGTAATGGTTCAGGTAGCCATAGATCGAGATATTTGGTTGGAACATGTTATTTTATCAGCTTCACTGATTGTAAAGTGTTACTTGATCAGCATCTCTGATTGTAACGTGTTACGTGATCAGCATCACTGATTGTAACGTGTTACTTGATCAGCGTCAGTTTTGGGAGTTTCAGGGAGTTATGCCCTGAACAGTATTTTGTATTTTAAAAGCTAAAATGTGTTTGTTTGTGTTCAAGCTAAAAGATAATTGTGCTATGCCCATCACTGGTATTCAAACCCGATTTTTATTGTTATAAGCCATCAAGCTAACCGCAATAACACTAGGGGGAGGGGTAAAGGTTAAAAATGTAAACGTTAGCTTATTGTGGGGGCATTTAATCTGATTGTTTCCTATGTTATCTAATAACCTCTTCAGATAATGCAAACTACACCTTTTGAACATACTCATTATTTCCAAATAAACAAATGACATTAAGCATGGGGAAGGGCAGCTTTCGACCCTTGACCTTGACCTGAATGACTACCCTGGAAGAACGGTGCTAAAAAATCCCTAATATTTTTTTTATATTATCTAAGTATTTTTAAAATGTTTTATCTTTGCTAATCTCGCGAAAACTTTAAACTAATCTTCACTATTATTTTGAGTTCAGATTTGTTTTATTGACAACATGTTTGAACGAATAATATAATGATGTATTTTAACGATAGATGGCGCTCTAATTGCTCTTCTTTAAACACACACCACCAGTGTGTGTTTAATTATAGCAAAGCCACATGGGGAATCGAACCCCTGATTTTAGAATTGTAAATCCGAGGGCTTACCGCTGTCCCACCGGGGGACCACACTAATAGTCTGAAAAGTACATTGTTGTTTATATGCTTCTAATATTAAAAACATAAATAAAGAAATAATTTATTTTCATCATTACGCTTGTAAACATCTAACAGTTTGATTAAAAAATAGTTTTGCCCACAAGATGTTTTACACTTTTTCGTTTGGTCTATTCTTCATTATGGGATTGATTAAATGTACTACATTTCTGTACAAACACTGTTTCTTGATTATGTCTGTATTTGTTAATTTGTATTTGTTTTTGTTTGTTTTAGAGAAAAGCCACATTGGGCTATCTGCTGTGTCCATCGCGGAGTATCAAACCCTGGATTTTAGAGGAACTATTTTTTTTGGGGGGGGGTGTAAAAGAATATGAATAGTATATGCTCGATTTTAATAACAGTACTTTTATTCTATTTCTCTATATTGATAACTTTTTTTGCATGATTTTTTTTACTCTAATATTATAGGCGGATGTTAATATGAAGAAAAATTCCTTGAAATGCGATAACAATGTTTTGTTTTTGACATAATTACATCACTTAGGGAGTCTGTCTCTTAGTATACCTGATGATGGTTTTCTTACTGCATAAAATATATTATCGAGCTGATGATTATCTAGAGTTCCAAGTGATTAACTCGGCCAAGTACTGACAAAAATCAAAACGCACAACAAATAAATTAAAAAATCCTTTCTGCTATTTTCCAACGCCATGTATAATGGTGTAAGTAACGCTTACAATGAAGCATGGCCCGGCATGGCCAGGTGGTTAGGGCACTCGACTCGCAATCTGAGAGTCGCGGGTTCGAATCC
>NW_013672878.1:15648-18667 GCF_000517525.1 Limulus polyphemus
GGTAAAAAAGAGTAGCCCAAGAGTTGGCGGTGGGTGGTGATGACTAGCTGCCTTCCCTCTAGTCTTACACTGCTAAATTAGGGACGGCTAGCGCAGATAGCCCTCGTGTAGCTTTGCGCGAAATTCAAAAACAAACAAACAAACAATGAAGCGTAGTTTAAAACGAGTTGGAGTATAAAGATAAATCGTCTTGTGGAATTAAATCAACTGAGGAGAATTTAGCATTTTAATGCCTCATTTAAATGTAGTTTCAGTTCTCTTACGTTAGACGAAAGCAGGATATTTCCTATAGTTTAGATCGGAATCTGTTTTATGTATTGAGATGAAAGATGATTGTTAAGATAATTAACATTTTAAGAGATGTATTATTAGACCAGTCGTGGTATTGACAAAAAAAGTCTAAAACTCCATTTTGTCAGTCTACAGATAAAGCATTATTGAAGAACAACTGTATTGTCTCATATTTAACTACTTTAAAATTCTTATAGCAAGAATTTTATAACTCTATTTAAGAGGAAACGAAATGAATATTAGCTCCCTAAACCCGAGCGGACGCTAACAGCGTCCGACCGAAAATCTCGATCTACCCATCGGACGGTGACGGCGTCCGATAACATTTATGTCTCTTTGGCAGAAAACTAATCCATACCATGTTCTGTGAAACATTGTCGTTTGTTTTAAAACAAATTTGAGATCAACAAGTTGTGATTTGTCTCAGTGTTTTCTTGTGAAGTCTAACAATTTGTTTACACCAGTTGTAAAACAAATATGGCGAGTGGAAAGAGGTCATCGAAACATTTGACTGCTGAGCAAGCAATGAGTCTGTTCAAAGAGTTACACGAAGGAGGAATGAGTCTGTTCAATGAGTTATATTAAGGAGGAAGCTTGGACGATGGTGATTCTGATCTCGAATTTGACTTTGGAAGAGAGACTAGTGACGATCTGTTCAATGAGTTATATGAAGGAGGAATGAGTCTGTTGAATGAGTTATATGAAGGAGGAACTCGGGACGATGGTGATTCTGATCTCGAATTTGACTTTGGAAGAGAGACTAGTGACGATCTGTTCAATGAGTTATATGAAGGAGGAATGAGTCTGTTCAATGAGTTATATGAAGGAGGAAGTCGGGACGATGGGGATTCTGATCTCGAATTTGACTTTGGAAGAGAGTCTAGTGACGAAAGCGACTCAGAATAGTTATCGAGACCGGTTCCAGTGTTTCTCAATCAGCTTATCAGAGAGAGGGATCATCCCAACCAGGACCTAGTGGTACAAAGAGGCCACGAAAACGAACCCCACCTTAATCTGATCCACCTCCTCGATCTACGTCCACTACCAGAGCCGGATATACTGAATGGGCTGAGGTAGATCTGCAAGATAGGTCAGCCACAAGTAATGACTTTGAGTTTTTGTCGAAGAACAGGCGTGACCCTGGTGTACATGCTGACATCAACATTAACTGAGGTAGATCTGCAAGATAGGTCAGCCACAAGTAATGACTTTGAGTTTTTGTCGAAGAACAGGCGTGACCCTGGTGTACATGCTGACATCAACATTAACTCAATGCCCCTCGAATATTTTAGAGCTCTGTTTACAGAAGATGTAAGTAACGCTCTCATCACTGCTATCAACAAGGATGCCAAAGCACAAGTTATAAAGAAAACACCTACTCAGAGACAGACGAGGTATTTGAGTTGGACTACTTTTACCCATTATTAGCTTCTGCAGTTTCTTGCGATGACAACATCAATGGACACGGACACACGACATCTCGACACATTCGAGACTAGTTCATCAACCATCAGTTTCTCTACACACCCTTCTATTACCAAATGTTCAACAAGGAGAGGATTGAGGCTATTTACTCAACAGTGTTTCATGTGGTACCCCTGATGGTGAACGGAAAAACATTATTACGGAAATTGAAATTTTATAAGTTATGGTGACAATTATTAGGACATCATGAAAATTATTTCGGCAGAACACGGAAAAATTATGGTTTGGTTCAAAGAGTTAAGATTTAAACTGTAAGTAGTATAAGAGGACCCAACTTTGATACTATACATATTTATAATCTTTGAGTGAATTTTAAGGTAAAAATACTTTTTCAAAGTATGTTAATCACAATAGAAATTAAGATATTTATTATTAGAATGTTTTTTTAAATTTTACTTGTTTTCAAAATTTTATAGAGTTTTGGTTGTACTGCACTCACCATAAATTAGCTTAGATTTGCATTGATATTTCAAGAATATGTAGAATAAGCGTTATAAATCTGTTCTTTTGAACAAGAGGTAGAAAATGAAATATTTTTGCTTTTCTCAACTAAAACACCATATACACGAACCACAGATCAACGTCACATGAAGCCACCCTACCCCACGATTTGCCCTATCCCTGAGGAGGAAAAGTGTAATTTTCCACTCTGTAAAAAAGTGGCGATTCCAAGAACAGATTGGTTTTCTCTCTAAAATTTGAAAGTTTGATATTGAAAGAATTTTACTTTTATATCTGTATTGTATATTAAATTGTGCTGCAAACTTTGAGGAATGAAATGTTCGTACGGGATTATTCTTTTTCCATCGTATTCCTCTTTCACACTTGGAAATAAAACGAAATAACTACAGGAAAGGCAAAATTTTGAAAAACCCGTCTCTTACATATACTTTTATATTTACAGAAATAACACAAGGTCGTGAGTATATTTATTTTATCATTTCATTTAATGGAAGAGAGATGAATGATACGTTCATGTGTTACCTGTTTATGAGGGTTACAGGATTGTAGATTATAAAATAATGCTATGCTCATGTGTTACCTGTTTATGATGGTTACAGGATTGTAGATTATAAAATAATGTTATACTCATGTGTTACCTGTTTATGAGGGTTACAGGATTGTAGATTATAAAATAATGCTATGCTCATGTGTTACCTGTTTATGAGGGTTACAGGAAGGTAGATTATAAAATAATGCTATGCTCATGTGTTACCTGTTTATGAGGGTTACAGGAAGGTAG
>NW_013672878.1:19456-23265 GCF_000517525.1 Limulus polyphemus
ATTATAATATAATGCTATGCTCATGTGTTACCAGCTTATGAGGGTTACAGGATTGTAGATTATAATATAATGCTATGCTCATGTGTTACCAGCTTATGAGGGTTACAGGATTGTAGATTATAATATAATGCTATGCTCCTGTGTTACTTGCTTTGGAGGATTGTAGATTATAAAATAATGCTATGCTCATGTGTTACCTGTTTATGAGGGTTACAGGATTGTAGATTATAAAATAATGCCATACTCATGTGTTACTAGCTTATGAGGGTTACAAGATTGTAGATTATAAAATAATGCTATACTCATGTGTTACCAGCTTATGAGGGTTACAGGATTGTAGATTATAAAATAATGCTATGCTCATGTGTTACCTGCTTATGAGGGTTACAGGATTGTAGATTATAAAATAATGCTATGCCCATGTGTTACCAGCTTATGAGGGTTACAGGATTGTAGATCATAAATTAATGCTATGCTCATGTGTTACCTGCTTTGCAGGATTGTAGATTATAAAATAATGCTATGCTCATGTGTTACCAGCTTATGAGAGTTACAGGATTGTAGATTATAAAATAATGCTATGCTCATGTGTTACCTGCTTATGATGGTTACAGGATTGTAGATTATAAAATAATACTATGCTCATGTGTTACCTGCTTTGTAGGATTGTAGATCATAAAATAATGCTATGCTCATGTGTTACCTGCTTTGCAGGATTGTAGATTATAAAATAATGCTATGCTCATGTGTTACCTGCTTTGCAGGATTGTAGATCATAAAATAATGCTATGCTCATGTGTTACCTGCTTTGTAGGATTGTAGATCATAAAATAATGCTATGCTCATGTGTTACCTGCTTTGCAGGATTGTAGATTATAAAATAATGCTATGCTCATGTGTTACCTGCTTTGCAGGATTGTAGATTATAAAATAATGCCATGCTCATGTGTTACCTGCTTATGAGGGTTACAGGACTGTAGATTATAAAATAATGCTATGCTCATGTGTTACCAGCTTATGAGGGTTACAGGATTGTAGATTATAAAATAATGCTATGCTCATGTGTTACCTGCTTATGATGGTTACAGGATTGTAGATTATAAAATAATGCTATGCTCATGTGTTACCTGCTTTGCAGGATTGTAGATTATAAAATAATGCCATGCTCATGTGTTACCTGCTTTGCAGGATTGCAGTTTAGAAAGCTTCATAAATTGAAATGCATGTTTGAAAACATTCCCCACGAAAAACAAACATAAAACTTACTGAACGTTTTGGTTTCAGCATTCAAAGAAATAATTATAAGGTTTCTGTTTTTGTTTTCGACACAAGAGACAGCTTTCTATAAGACAACTTTGAAAGAATCATGTATTGTGCTATTTTTATCAGTTGTAAACTGAAATATAACTGTACGAAATATCACAAAGTAAAACAAAATGCCAATTCTTTAACCACCAATCTAGTCTTTACAGAAATCTCAAAAGTGTTTATTTACTTCAAGTCGATCACCGAAACAATAGCAGCGGTGATGAAATATATATATAAGGAAACAGACGATATTCGTGAAGTCACAAAATATAAAGAGTCCATCACATATTTTGTTGACCCATTGTGCACTGTAAATCTGAAAAAAAAAATGCAACATTTAACAGTTTACTGCTTAAGGGTTACATAGTGTCATATGTTTGATTTTATTACATTTAATTACAAGCCTTTGCACAACGTCTCGCACTTCTCAATAACAAACTTTACTAAATTGACTTAACGTACTACACACACACTAAATATGTATCTTAAACACATGAAACGGATTTAAACGACACCAAAAACCATCTTTAATAACAAGCTTTTCATCTTATCTTCGGGACATTTCTTTGAGGTCCACCGAATAATGTAGAAATATCGAATGATTGATGTATATGAATTATCTTATTTCATGTTTCAAAATGTGATTAGCGATATAACTAAGTGGTAAAATATTTAATATTATCTGAGATGGGGAATTGAGAGAAAATTTCCTTCAATTAATAAAAACTATTCATAATAAGCCTCTTGAATAAAATGTCAAAAAAACTGGTGTTGGTATTATTTCACTTGCTTATTCCTAAAGCCAGAAGGTAGTGTCTAAATTACGACAGGGTAGATAAACTGTTTAATAAATTATTTAGCGACAAAAAATAACACATTGCTGAACTCGAGTTACCTACTACATATAATCTGACATAGAAGCACTGGATATCTTATAAGATAGTGTTTTTTTTCTTCTTCTCTAAATTCAGCATTAGTTTACATAATCATGGCTAACGAATCGTAGCCTCAGTGATTAGTAAGTCTGGAGAAGGTATATTATAATGATAAAAAAATATAAATCTCGACATTCGTGTATTTCGTTACAGCTTCATTGAAAAAAAAGTCGAACATCACGAGTTTCATTATTTACTTTATCACCTAATAAATTCTCATTAGGAACAATCCGGGTTGAATTGTTCAGTTTAAAAGAAAGTATAATTTGACAAACGACAAATATGTCAGTTTTCATTACATTTTATACGAAATCTCTGACGTTTAACTTAAAGTCCTAAATTGGTAACCTTCACACTAGAACGTAAAATTGTAGACTCTTTTTTTTATTACCATATAATGAAGATTTAAAACACTGAAGTCAATAAACTACCAGGTTAGAAATTACTTCTGAAGCCACGGTGGATATATCTATATCTAATAATAATCAAATATTTTAGGTAAGGTTATAGGAAGCGAGCGCTGGTAAGTACGATCGTGAACAATAGAGAAGGACGTTCCTAAAAAAATAAAAAGAGTAAAAATAAGACGTGTATGATAATAACAGATTTTTTTGTCATATATATGTAGTTTTAATAGCTGACTAAAGAGAATTTCAACTTTCTAATTTAAAAATCATTTGATATTAAAAATTACTAAATATTATAGACATTTGTTGGAGAGTGTAGAAAATAAAATAGCTATTCCTGAAATAAAGTCTCAGTCAAACCCCAGACTTTAATGTCGTAAATCTGTAAACATCCATTGACCTACCGGGGAAGTTTTAGTAATCCCAACAATATGAACAATGCAGCCATACCAAAAAGAATTGCTAAAACTGTTATTAACAACTTAAAGGTTTTGGTATGGTTACATTGTTCATATTGTTGGGATTACTTAAAACTGTGTTTTAACAGCTTAAAGGTTTGGTATGGCTGCATTGTTCATATTGTTGGGATTGCTAAAACTGTGTTTTAACAGCTTAAAGGAAACAATATGAACAATGCAGCCATACCAAAACCTTTAAGCTGTTAAAACACAGTTTTAGCAATCCCAACAATATGAACAATGCAGCCATACCAAAACCTTTAAGCTGTTAAAACACAGTTTTAGCAATCCCAACAATATGAACAATGCAGCCATACCAAAATCTTTAAGCTGTTAAAACACAGTTTTAGTAATCCCAACAATATGAACAATGTAACCATGCCAAAATCTTTAAGCTGTTAAAACATAGTTTTAGTAATCCCAACAATATGAGCAATGCAGTAGTACCAAAACTTTCAAGTTGCTAAAACACAATTTTAGTAATCCCAACAATATGAACAATGTAACCATACCAAAACCTTTAAGTTGTTAATACACAGTTTTAGCAATTCTAACAATATGAACAATGCAGCCATACCAAAACCTTTAAGCTGTTAAAACACAGTTTTAGCAATACCAACAATATGAACAATGCAGCCATACCAAAACCTTTAAGCTGTTAAAACACAGTTTAAGTAATCCCAACAATATGAACAATGTAA
>NW_013672878.1:23921-27106 GCF_000517525.1 Limulus polyphemus
AACTGAAGAACACAACTTCTGGCTGTGAAACTGGAGAACACAACTTCTGGCTGTAAAACTGAAGAACACAACTTCTGGCTGTAGAACTGGAGAACACAACTTCTGGCTGTGAAACTGGAGAACACAACTTCTGGCTGTAAAACTGAAGAACACAACTTCTGGCTGTAGAACTGGAGAACACAACTTCTGGCTGTAAAACTGGAGAACACAACTTCTGCTTTCACATATCATTCAACAAATACATTGAAAAAAAAACAACGAAAAAATGTTTTAGGCTTTCTCAACGGTAAATTATAAAATCTAAAATGTTTGATTGATAAACCCCAGATTATTGATCTGTCGGTTGTAGTTAAAGCAGTCAAATCAAATTTTCCAAAATACCTAATGGTAAAAACAGTGGTATTGAGATAGAATCTATCTATCCATCGATTCTCACCCCCCCCCCCCCCAGTGGCACAGCGGTATGTCTGCGGACTTGCAACGCTAGAAACCGGGTTTCGATACCCGTGGTAGGCAGAGCACAGATAGCCCATTGTGTAGCTTTGTGCTTAACTTCAAATAAAGCATTCATCCATCCAATCGTCTATCTATAAACTACAAAAAAAAAAGGAATGCATCCTGACGTTTATATAGCGAATATACCGCCTGGTTAAGTAATGTGTTTATTGTTTTTACTTTGAAATTACTTCCATAAATTTTGGAAAACTGAAGAAGGTGTGCTATTGGATGCCAGTTCCGAATAGCGGCAACGGCAGTTACGCTTCTTCCTAAAAATTACATGCTTTAATTTATGATCCGCGAATTACATAAATTCATGACAGGGCGATATTTCAGAGGGACGCAGTACACTATTACAGTATAGCGTTCGTACCTTTCAGTAAGGTAAATAATACACGCTCAAGACTGTTTTTGAACATATGAAAAATGTTTATGAGTTCCCTTTCTTTGGTAATTTTCTAGAAAACTCCCATTTAGTTAATGTTTATAACTGTTATTTATCAGTTATTTATTTATTTGTCATCTCTGAAACAAAATAAAACTGTAGCGATAAAGAGCCCTTAAATACTCTATATAATAATACAAAACAAAAGGTTTCTTAAGATATTACATCATATGTTATTCATCATACATATCTTGTTTCTAATTTTATTGTGTTATGTTACGCTTTTGATACATAGCCTAAGCTGCAGTAGGTTTAATAAAGAATAGGAATATTGTTTTAGTATCCCACAGAAGCCTTAAGAGAATGGCTTATTTCCTCCACAACCTTACTAAAGAGTTATCGCAGTTCCCCAAGCAGCAAACGATGGTTAGTAACTGAATAGACAGAGTGAAAATCACTACAAGTTGGGAAGATAACTGAATAGACAGAGTGAAAATCACTACAAGTAAGGGAAGATAACTGAATAGACAGAGTGAAAATCACTACAAGTTGGGAAGATAACTGAATAGACAGAGTGAAAATCACTACAAGTTGGGAAGATAACTGAATAGACAGAGTGAAAATCACTACAAGTTGGGAAGATAACTGAATAGACAGAGTGAAAATCCCTACAAGTTGGGAAGATAACTGAATAGACAGAGTGAAAATCCCTACAAGTTGGGGAGATATTTTACTGATTTTGGTTTTTGATTATGTCTGGAATTTAAAAAAAATGTTTTTTTGGAAGGGGACCAAAAGTTTTGAAGCTCCCTTTCTCGGGCTATGTATATATATAGCATCAATTTGGTAAAACAGAGAAATTTATTGATTCTTTTTTTCTTTGCAAGAGATGTAACGTTTTTGGAGTTCCCCTTTTTTGGACTATCTATAGTATAATTTTGTTGATTTTCTAAGATTTATACGTCATAAAACTGATACAAAGTGTTTTCAGATTTGGTATTTACTGAAGATAGCTCTTGGTTTTACATTTATATATGCCCCCCAGTGGCTCAGCGGTATGTCTGTGGACTTACAACGTAAGAAACCGGGTTTCGATACCCGTGGTGGGCAGAGAACAGATAGCCCATTGTGTAGCTTTGTGCTTAATTACAAACATATATAAGTGTTTTAATTCATCTTTTAAATTCTAAAATTTTGTAAATTATTCTCATTTCCTTTGTTATTATCATTCCCCAAAAACCCAGATTAAAAAAAACTTCTGGCAATTAAAAACTTTTTATTAGCGTTTAATTACAGGAATCAAATGATTTTGTGTATTTTGTATTATTTTCTGCAACCATTTTCATGTTGTCGCCTAGTGGACTTCTTTATCATTTATTAATGCTTACTTTGTGTTTTCAAATTCTGGAAAATGTGTGGCGAACTGTGTAAAAGTGAATAAGATAACCAAGGTCTCTTCTTACACAGATGTTATGTAGTTAGAAAATTCAAGACCAGAAACACTTAGACCAACGTGCAACAAATCTCTCTGGCTTGAGAATAACAGACCGTTCCCAGTAAAAAAAAAGACTTAGTTTAGAAGCTAGGCTTAGCTGTAACAAATAAGTTTTCGACTAAATAAATAAAAACTGAATACTTAAACCTTATAAATGTCATTTCTACGGAATTATTTAGTAACTATAAGTTCACATGCTCGCCAAGGAGACGCATACTTGAGAGAGTCTGCCTTTAAAGTACCAGAAATCTGTTGTCCTTGTTGTGGACCTTTATATCTATCATTACTCCTCGCGCTTTTCAATAAATAAATAAGTAACGAAAACGAAGATTTTTTAAAGAATGTTTTATGCATTAGATATTCGAATTTTTTTTACAAGAACGATCGTAATATTGTTGACTAGTTTGGCCCTCTCAACCCCCCCCCCCCCACAAAAAGCAACAACAACAAAATCTCGAAGAAGGTTAAGTTACGGAAACTCAGCTTCTCAGCCCTCAGCCTTTTAATACATTCCCTAAAAGTAATGCCCGCCCCCTTCAGTGGCACAGCGGTATGTCTGCGGACTTAGAACTCTAAAAACCGGGTTTCGATACCCGTGGTGAGTAGAACATAGATAGCCCATTGTGTAGCTTTGTGCTTAACATCAAACAAACAGCTGTATCTATATAGATGTTTTTTTTCTCTAATGTATGCGCCTAAACGAATGGAATTTCACTTCAAAGAAAAGCAGGTAATAAAATGAAAACAGAAATGTAATTATTGAGGAAGTAGTTTTCTTTTTATTGTGCAAATATAGTAGTTTGTTAG